>NC_045443.1:2425363-2443704 GCF_002776525.5 Piliocolobus tephrosceles | reverse complement strand
TTTTTTTTTGAGATGGAGTCTCGCTCTGTCACCCAGGCTGGAGTGCAGTGGCGCGATCTCAGCTCACTACAAGCTCCGCCTCCCAGGTTCAAGTGATTCTCCTGCCTCAGTCTCCCAAGTAGCTGGGACTACAGGCGCCCGCCATCTCGCCCGGCTAATTTTTTGTATTTTTAGTAGAGACAGGGTTTCAGTATGTTGGCCAGGCTGGTCTCGATCTCCTGACCTCACGATCTGCCTGCCTCAGCCTCCCAAAGTGCTGGGATTACAGGCGTGAGCCACCGTGCCCGGTCAGTTACGATTTTTCAAGATGAAAACGTTCTGGAGATGTGTTCCACAACAATATATTTAACACTACTGAACTGTAACACTTAGACATGATTCAGGCTGAAAATTGTGTTACGTACTTTTTACCTCAGTTTTTAAAAATTAAAAAATGTCAGGTCTCTGGGTACATAGCATGCCCCGGATGAGCCCAGCAGAGCCTCAGGATTCTTATGGCACTGCTGTCACCGTGCTCCGTTGCCATGTTCATCACGACCTGTTTTATTCCTGTGTTCATCTCCCCCAAGAGATCTTGAGCTCGTTGAGGACGGGAGTCGAGTCTTACTACCCCAAGCACCTCGCACGGCACCCAGCATGGGGCTTCACACATAGGAGGTGCTCAGCAGACCTCTGTTAGATTTAATTTTTCAAAAGTGTGTTCCTAGCTTCGTGCAAATTAATCCTTGTCTTCCAAAGGGATGCTTAGTCTACCGCTCGCCCCCACATCCATGGCTTCCCTCAGGGTCGGGGGGACAGACAGGGGTGGCTGAGGGCTTACGGAAGAGGCCCAGCTGTAAGTGACCTGGTGCAGCTATTGTCTACACACTCACGTAATGTACCTCCTTTACCCACTGCCCCAGCCTTCCACGTGTGCACGAACCATGAATATCCCTCAAGAACACAGAATCAGCAGTAAAAGCAGAATGCGTGGCAGCAAGGGACTGCTTCAAGTTGGTTGGACTAAGAAGTACAAAGTCTCAGAGCCCCCCAGGGTCTCCCAGAAGTAAGAATATAGGTCTGCACGCACAGCCTTCCCTCCACATTTAACACTGTGATTCACTCAAGAGTATCAACATCGAGCAAGTGCCCAGTGTGCCTGATGCAGTGGAGTCCTCTGATATTCCATCCACACTGCGGTGACATACAATAAACACTCCAACTAAATCCTATGAACTGAAACATTGCTTTCCCCATGTGTTGATGGTCATCTCTTAACATAAGCTGAGCCAGCACGAGGACAGTGGAAAGGTCCTTCTCCTCATGTCCGCAAGCATGAAGGCAGATCTGAGGCCCTTCAAATACATGGGAGGAGGTTGTTTATTCAGCAAGTAACCAAGGAGAACACATCGGAGGCAAAGCATCCTTCTAAAATACCTGTTTAAAAATAAGAGTTAATATTTGCAGAGTACTTCCTGTGGGCCAGATCCTGCTCTCATGATTTTACACACATTGATTTATTTAATCCTCTCAGCACCCCCATAAGGTAGGCATTATTATGACGCCCACTTCACAGATGAGAACACTGAGGCACAGAGGGACTAACCAGCTTGTGCAAAGCCTCCAGCAAACCAAGCAGCCTGACAGCAAAGTACGCGCTTTAACCACCATGTTCATGGCCTCTAGAACTAGGGCCCTGGTCTGAGGGTGTTGACTTCCAGCCTCCTCTCCTTCCTCCCCAGCCTCCAACCCAGCAGAGGGTACCATTTCCGCCCTCACTTAGGAGAGGCAGACACATGTAAAGAGCTATTTCTAGGGAACAGCATTTGCAAAAAGCTGCATGTCTCAAGGCAAGAACCAAAGAACCAGCACACGGAGAAATAAACCTAACAAAAGTATAATTGTATTTTGAATTCCCATAGGATGTTGTACTTATGTATTCTGAAGCATGTTAGAAACATGAATTACTTCTCATTCGAACCTCCTGAAAATTCATCCTGTTCCCATCCCCACTTAATAGACAAGCAGACCATCAAAAGAAAGGAGAAGTGGCCTGCCCAAGAGAGTAACCTGCAGGAGTAGGTGACAAAATGGGTAAGGGAACTCAGGCATCACAGTTTCTGAAACCTTACGAGGCAACACCCCTTCCACTTACAAAATCATCCGGAATGATTACCCAGAGACAAACACGTTCAGTATGAGTATCTCTCAAACAAGGTCAGAGTCAAAAGCAGAACACCCAGCTTTTTTTTTTTTTTTTTTTTCAAAGAATCATGGCACAAGAAGCGATTTTGAGCTTGCTCATCCATCTCCTGCCACCCAGCAAGTCACTGCAAAGCCTTCTGAGATGGGCTCTTCCACTCCCGTTTTTTTCTAGGAAAGCACATTACTTAACCTCTCTCAGGAACCCATAATGGCATCCCAAATTCTGAAATTTATGATTTTTTTCTTTGTCTCTTACCTAAAATTCTCACACTAAAACATGACACTTTCTTCTTTTTCAGAGTAACAAAAGAACATGTCCTCTAGCATCACTACCTTTGCAATTTTTCTACATATATGTAAAGATTATCCATTCACTTCAGGCTTATCTGCTTCAGGACATACAGCATGGATTCTTTTGGCTTCCCAAAGCCCACATCTCCCAATGGCTCTCACTGTAACTCTCTAAGTTCTGTAATTATCTCTAAAAACAGAGTTCAAATCCATACCCTGGACTCATAGGAAGGACTTCAAAGCACAGGACACAGTGAAAGGACTCTCCCCGATTGTGCCGGGATTTGGAATGGGATGGGCTGTCCCTGAGGAACCCACCTGGCAGTGGTAAGCAGGTACCAAGAATCAGATGGTCTAGTCCCAGATACGTGAGCAAGCGAGGATCAGCTGCTGGGAAACTGGAGTGATGAGGAGTCAAGATCAGACAGGCCAGCAAGAAAAGAGAAGTCAGGTACCAATGGCCAAGAGGGCTTGAGAGAACAGAGAGGCAAAGGGCAGAGATAAAAAACGCAGCCTGGGAGATAGAAGATCAAAGTGCTTGGAGCACAGAAAATGCCCTTACTAAGAAGAGCTCTGGAAGGCAGTCTTAGGAATCATAGAGGTCCAGAATCTAAGAATGGATGCAATGGCAACTGTTCATGCTCATAAATATCTCTGTTCTCTTTTCCTTCCTGGGGTCACAGCTAGACTGCATTTTCCAGCTGCTGTGGCAGTTAGATATGACCATTTGGCTCAGTTCTGGCCAGTGAAATGTGCACAGAAGTAATGGTGTGCTAGTCCAGGCTGGGCTGGTGAGAAGCTCCCGTGCACCATCCCTCTGTTTCCTCACTTGGCAATTGCTTCTCTTTCTCCATACGCTAGCTGAATGGAGAAGACGTCAAAGACCTCACAGAGAGAAGCCCTGCAGAACGAAATGGACCATGGTCACTGAGCCACCATGTGGAAGGCCACCTGACCAGGAATAACTGCACTGGACTATGACATAACTGAAAATTAAACTTGTATTGCACCCAGCCAGTGAGATTTAGGGCTGCTTGTAACAGCTGCTAGCCTTTCCTAACCAATACAGGATCAGAGAAAAACAAACATGCAGCTACGTGGTAAAAATGGAGTTTAACAAGTCTAGAATAGATTAGAAATCAGATGACGTGGAACACCGATGCAGAAAAAACCTCATCAATGTCAAAGTACACTTTTTGAATGAAATTATATGGCCGGTACATCAAAAGGATGCCACAGATGCAGAATCATAGAGTAATGCTAAAAGGGAAGTAATGGTCACTCAGTCCAAGGCAAATTGGAAATGATTTGTCAAATCATCCATTCGCCCGTTTTTCCAACAAATCCCAAGTGCCTACTACTATGTGCTAAGAGCTGTGGCTCCAGTGATAAATAGAGCACAGGCATTGCCCTGCGAGGGCCCTCCACCAAGTGGGAGAGGCAGACAAGCAATCTAGCATGTAGTGATGAGTTATCCAATGGGCACACTTAGAGTGTTGCAGTGACACTGAAAAGGGATGCCCAACTCAGTCTGGATCTGTGGAAGGAGTCCCAAAGGAGGGGATGCTTGATCTGAATCCTACAGAAGCAGGAGAAGTCAGTTGACTAGAAGGAGTGAAAGGCATCCCAGGTACAGGGAACAGCATATCCCAAGTATGAATTTACATGCTGCAATTGGGAACCAGCAGTAGAAAGTACATTTAAAGTGTAGGGTTGGTAGAAGAAACAGTAAAAGCTGAGAAGAGTAAGACGATGCAGGACCACCTATCATTTACAGTGGACAGGGCACCAGCGAAGGCCTCAGTGTAGTACACTGACATAGTCTGAGTGGTGCCTTTGTTTCCTGGTGACATAGCAGAGGATGAGGGCTAGAAGGAGTTAGGCCAGGAGTACAGAACCTAGTCAGAAGGTTCTTACAATTGTATAGGCAAGACAGATCAGAGTCCAAGGGGTGTGTTATGATGTATTAAGGAGGTAGACTCTCTTAGAACAGCTAGGGGTATTTTTAATTACCCTATTTAATTGAATTAGCTGTGAAGTGAGAAGAAAGCAAAAGCACTGAGGATGGCTTCCAGGTACCTGACTTGACCAACTTGGTGGCACCATCCCTGAAACAGTGGTCACAGAAAGAGAAGAAGGTTTCAGAGGACATGGAGATAGTGGACTTACTTTGAAAAATTAAAACATTCTTCAGCTATCCAATTAAAAAATTAAAAATGTAAACTTGAGACAGATATCCGGGCTGAAAAGGTAAATTTGAAAGTCATAATCCTACCAATGGTGGTGCAATAATGGGAAAGGTGGACATTGCCTAAAAAAAAGAAGAAGTAGAAGAGTCTGAAAATAGAACTCACATCACCAGTGTGGCTAATACACTCAGGAGGGTCTGCAGTTGGCTGATCCAGAGATGCACTGATGATTGACACATGTGTAGATGCACTGATGATTGACACATGCGTAGGTGCACTGATTCTACGCACAGATGCCTAGGGGTTGACTCACCGATACGTTTACACTGGGAGGTCTCTACTGATGTGACCCAAAGCTCTGTCTTTGGCTCTAGCCTTTTGAACACTAAATTAAAAACTTGGATAAGGCAAATTTGTCAAATGTGCTGCTGACACAAATCTGGGAGGAATAGCTAGTAAATTGGAAGTTTGAGTCAGAATCAAAATGACCTCAACAAGCTGAAACTATGGTCCACACTAACGAGATGAAATATAACAAGCACGAATGTAAAGGACTATACTTAGATGAAAAAATTCACTGCATAAACATAGGGTAGGTGGAACCGTGGCTTGCCTTATCAGCAATTTACATGACAAGGACCCTAGGGATTTTAGTAGGCTGCGACTCAATATGAGTCAACAGTAGAGCACAGCTGCCAAAAAGGCAAATGCAATCTTTACTTCTTCCTTAATCTGCATTCAGAGCTCTGAATCAGGGACGCAGCAGGCTGAGCACTCCATCCAATGCAGCACACAGCTGAAGCCCTGTGTCCGTTCTGGGGAACAGACTCCAAGAGGAACACTGGCAAGTAGAGGCTGACCAGCAGAAGCAAGAAGGTGAGGAATGAAGCCATGAGAGAACTTGGGTAAAGAAAGTGGGGACAAGAAGTCTGGAAAATATGCTTGGAAGAAACATAATAGTCTGCTTTAAAAATCTAGAGGGCTATAAGAAAATGAAGTAAATATATTTTGTTTGCTCCAGACAGAGGACTCAAGCTTGATGGGCAGAAGTTATAGGATGGCAGATTTCAACTTAATATAAAAAAGAACATTCAAAAGATAATGGCTATTTAACATTCCAACGGCTGTGTGTTGAAGTTAGTGAGGCCCCCTTCCCTGGAACTATCCAAGTAGAAACCAGATGACCACTTGTTAAGAATGCTGAAGATAGGCCTGCCCTGGGTGAGGAATTGGGCTGGATTAGTCATCCCCAAGCTGGATTTCAAGGACAAGTAACAACACCTTTGTAAATTTTACTATGTAAAAAGTTTTTTGAAAATCAACCATCACCATCATCACACAAAAGAAGAGACATCTGAACACCAAAGTGGAGGACAGATATACTATCAGCATTTTAAAATCCTTTATATATATAGAATAATTTAATTTTATGAAAACAACACACCTAATTTTTCTAACTCTTTGAAAGCCAGAGGAAACATCTGTCATGATTCCACTTGTTCTACTTACTGTTTTATTCCCAGTGTCTCTTGTTTCATAGGAACTCAATAAATATTTGCTCAGTGAATGATTCAATGAATGCATGCATTTAATATATAAAGCATGGGCTTCCACAGAGTCAAATGGCCTCTCCACCTCATCATTCATCAATATTTATTGACAGCTCTTGTGGTTCTTGGCACTGAAATATGGTAGAGCAAGAGCCATTAACTTCCCACAAAACATCCTCCATGCACTGAGAGTAACAATGCCTTACATTTGTATTGTTTTAAAGTTTACACAGCATTTTCTTCTGTATCATAAATTCTCTTTACATTGTGGAGATAAATATCACCAATCGACAGCTGGGGAAACTGAGGATCAAAGACTTTCCCAAGAGCACAACCTGAGATGGTTGGGTGAGTCACAGCACAAACCCAGCTCCTCCGACGGGAAGGTGCACGCGGTTTCCAGCCACCTCGACTGTGCCCCTAAGAAAGGGATAGCCTGATCCTCTGGCACACCCCTGGGAGAGCCGAAATGCTCTTGGCCACCAAACCTCAGGACACAGTCCTCAACAACACAGGCTGCCCTGGCAATGCTGGGATCTACGGCCAGGGCCTCTGTGGGGGAAAAGCAGAAATTGGAGGAGTCCATGGCTTCCATGAGCAGCAAGCCAAGAGCCTTTGTTTGCCTTTAAGACGCCATCTGTCCACCAGGCCTGCTAACACTGACCATTTAAATCAGGAATCCCTCTGATATGGAATGGTTTGAGCTCAGGTCAAGAAAAACCCTCCAAAGAATGATGACAGTGTGTGAGAAGCCAGTAATCAGAACCTAAATGCATTCAGAGCTCCCTGTTCATTCTATGTTCAAGCCAGGCCATGTGGGACTACCTGATTAACTGCCTTCGCCTGAAATTAACTGGCAATTCAGGAAACCAAACAGCACAGTCCATGATTAAACAAACCAAAGGGGCAAAAAACAAACACCACCAAAAAACTATTTTCACAGACCTAACAAGTTAATTATTCAGTGTGTGTATGTATATATATGTGTGTACGTATCTATATATAAATATAGGATATAAAGTAGACTTGAGCAGAGATAGGCGTTTTGTTGAAAATATAGGAAACTGAATGAAAATTCCTCGAACGCGAGACATCCCACTCTCGGCACCTCTTCTCCAGTGTGTGACTAGAACAGGGTCCAGTGTAGCTTAGCAACCCCAGACTCCAGTTTTCCCCCTGATAATTCCTCCATTAAGAAAACCCAAGCTCTAAGGTCCACAGTCTAGAATACAGTGGAGCATCTCAGTGTGGCAGGGTCAAGGTGCCAGGAGCGTCCTGAACAGATGGTAAAGGCAGGTGTGTACAGGAGGCAGGAGACAGGGCCCCTTCTCCAAATGCTGTGATCGCTCCTGCATTTCCTAGCAACACCAGGCTGGGGGTGTTGTCTGACTGCCACGTAGAGACTGGGGAGCGACAGCTGGCCCGGGCTTGTTGAAAGCAAAGCAAGGATCCAGGAGACTCTGCCAGGCTGTGTGACATCTGGCAAGACACCACTAGGACATCAGGGCCTGAAAGGGGCAAGTCGCACAGACCAAAGCACGTGTGAGAGGGGAAAAGTGGGGCATTAACTCACAGGAAGTGCAGGGCCAGGGTCTGACAATTCTAGAGTCGTCTACTCAGAGAAGGAAACAGTAAGGGGCAGACACTGTGGAGAAGAGCAGGGAGTCTGAGGCTAGACAGGCCCGAGTTAGAACCACAGTTTCATCACTTTTCTAACATGTGACACGAGCAAGGTGCTTATTGTAGTTTAACCTCAGCTTGGTTTGGTTCATCCACATTCACTGAACACAGACTATTGCTGTGCATGACCCTCAGTGATGGCAGCACTGAAGTGAAAATCCCCCCATCCCCTGTTTTCTTACCTCTCAAAATGGCAGCATTACCTTTTTCACATGGTTGCTGGGAGATTAAATGGAATAACATCATAAAAGACCTTGGCACACAGTAAGAACTCTGCATATATTAGTTGTTATTCTAGTGATAATGATGGTGCCCAAAGGTCAATGTCTGGGTATTTCTCTCTTCTTTCTTTTGAATTATGAAATATTTCAAATAATAGTTCATTATTCCTCTGAAAAATACCAAGACCTTAGAATACATTAAATTCTGATCTTTGCACCCACCCCATCTCTCACTAACCTTCCACCTTATTATTGTTCAATGTCTAAAACCACCTTAATTTTCAATCGTCCTAAATCTTAACCTTCTTTTAAAAAATACATTTGCAATGCCAGGTTCATGAAAAAAATAATAATGCTTCTTTATTAAACATGTCCCTTGGTAGTTCTGTCTGCACAGATCACTTTAGAGATAAATACTCTCAGCCTTTGTTTATATGAAAAATGTCTTTTCTTTTTTCCTTTTTTTTTTGAGACAGAGTCTTGCTCTGTTGCCCAGGCTGGAGTGCAGTGGCATGATCTCGGCTCACTGCAACCTCCCTGTCCCGGGTTCACGCCATTCTCCTACCTCAGCTTCCCGAGTAGCTGGGACTACAGGCGCCCGCCACTACACCTGGCTAATTTTTTGTATTTTTTGGTAGAGACGGGGTTTCACTGTGTTAGCCAGGATGGTCTCTATCTCCTGACCTCATGATCCACCCACCTCGGCCTCCCAGTGTGCTGGGATTATAGGCGTGAGCCACCGCACCTGGCCGAAAAGTGTCTTTTCATCCTAACTCTTGAATGAAAATTTAGCTTTGTATAGAACTCTAGTTTGATATTCACTGAGCACTTTGAAGATATTATTTCATTGTCTTCTGGCCTCTGTTGGTTGATGAAGTCTGACGTTTGCACAGAAATAATCTGTCTTTGCTCCCTGCTTGCTTTTAAGACTTTCTTTGACACTTAAGCAGTTTTCTACATTGAGTGTCTAGATCAAGATGTATTTTTAATTACCCTACTCAATGCTTAGTGTGCTATTATAATCTAAAATTCAATAGCTTTCTTAAATTTTGAAACATTCTTGGCATTATCTTTTAAAGTAATGCCTTTTCATCATTCTCTCCACTGTTTCCTAGAACTCCATTTAGATGTAAGTTAACCTTTTTCATTCTTTCTACCAATTCTTTCAATTCCTTCATATTTGCAGTATTTTAATATCTGGTCTGTATTCTACGCAATTTCCTCAGATCTAACTTCCAATCCACTGATATTACCTTCTACCATATCTAACCTAATGTTTAACCCATCCGTTAAGTTATTTATTTAAATGTGTTTTTCACTTCCAAAAATACAATTGGGCCCTTTTTAAAAATCTCCTTTTTCATACAGCACTAATATTTTACTATGCTTTCTATTTCTTCCTTTATCTTTGTTTTAAACAAGGTTATTTTATTTGTTTTGTGTTGTTTTGTTGTTTTGTTTTGTTTTGAGACAGGGTCTCTCTCTGTCATCCAGTCCGGAGTGCAGTGGCACAATCTCAGGTCACTGTAACCTCCGTCTCCTGGGTTCAAGACATTCTCCCTACTCAGCCTCCCAGGGAGCTGGGACTATAGGCATGTGCCACCATGCCCAGATAATTCTTGTATTTTCAGTAGAGACAAGGTTTCACCGTGTTAGCCAGGCTGGTCTCGAACTCCTGACCTCAAGTGATCTGCCTGCCTCAGCCTCCCAAAGTGCTGGGATTACGGGTGTGAGCCACACCCAACCTAAACAAAGTTATTTTATATTCTCCTCAAATTGTCCTGTGACTTTAGTTTTCAAGGTAGTAATTCTATTTGTTACATCTGCTGACTCTTCCTCAACTCTGTTGTGAGGTGTATATTATTTTTTATTGTAAGCTTGTCTTCAGCCTGGACTGCTTATTTTATAAAAGTCTGAAGGGTCCTGAGCTGTAGAAGAAGGCTTCAGAGTTTTTGTGATTATTTTTGAAGGGTCCTATGTGTCTCAGTTATCCCAGATCTAGTTTTGTGGGGTTCTTGTTATTCAGGCAAAAAATATAATAAAATTTGCCATTGTTGTGGACTAAATGTGTGCCTCCCTAAAATTTATATATTGAAGTACTGGACCCCCAATGTGACAGTATGAGGTGCAGCGTTCGGGAGGTAATTAGGTCATAAAGATGGTTCCTCATGAGTGAGATTTGTGCCCTTATAGAAAGAGCCATGAGAGTGCTCTTCAGTTCTCAAGCCTCTGCCAGTGAGGAGACAGTGAGAAGGCAGTCGTCCAGGAAGCAGTTCCTCACCAGACATCAAATCTGCTAGCACCTTGATCTTGGACTTCCCAGCCTCCAGAATTGTGAGAAATGAATATTTGCTGTTTAAACCATTCAGTCTATGGTAAATTGTTAGAGCAGCCAAACTAAGACAACCATCTTAACCATTTTTAAGTGTACAGTTAAACTAGTGTTAACTCTATGTGCGTTGTTGTGATCAGATCTCTAGAACTTTTTCATCTTATGTAACTGAAACTCTACATCCATTGAACAACCCCCTCTTTACCCCTCCTCCAGCCCTTGGCAACCACCATTCTACTTTCTAAGAGTTTGACTACTTTAGATACATCGTATAAATGGGATCATGCAGTATTCGTCCTTTTGTGATTATTTCACTTAGCACAACGTTCTCAAGGTTCATTCCCGCTGTAGCATATGACAGGATTTCCTTCTTTTTTTCAGGCTGAATAATACTTCGCTGTATGTGTCTTAATCAGCTCAGGCTGTCATAGCAAAATACCATAGTCTAGATAAAAATACCATAGTCTAGTCCATTTGTTTAAGAAACAAAAATTTGTTTCTTTACAGTTCTGGAGGCTGGAACTCCAAGGTCAAGGTGCCAGCCGATGGATTTCTTGTGAGGACTCTCCTTTTGGTTTGCAGATGGTCACCTTCTTGCTGTGTCCTCACGTGGCAGGGAGAAAGTGAGAGCAAGCTCTCTGGTGTTTCTTCTTCTAAGGGCACTAATCCCATCACGAATGCCCACCTCCTGGCCTCATCTGAACCTAATCACCTTCCAAAGGCCCTATCCCCAAATACCATCACATTGGACGCTAGGGCTTCCACACATGAATTTGGAGGGACACTTTTCAGTCCACAGCAGTATGTATACACCACATTTTCTTTATCCATTCATCTATCAATGTCTTAAGATTTCATTTCTATGTTAATTTTTACCCTAAAGTTCCTGTAGTATGCAAGTAGTATGAATTCAGGTGCCACACATGTGAGTGATACAGCCTGAGAGTTTCGCCTTCTCAAAGGTGACACAGCAACCCCCAGGACACACAGAACACTTCCTTGCTGTTGACTCCAGAGCAGTAAACAGAGTTTTCTCATCTCCCTTCCCTGAACAGGAAGCTCTTTAAGGTTCTGCGCTTTATGCAAGGGCTCCATTCCAGCTCCCCAAATTCTTATAGGCCTGAAGCCATAACGCTTACCTCCCCAGCCCCAAACCCTAAACCCTATATCCAGCTCCAAACTTCTATAGGCTGCCATAGCATTAGCTACTTTGCACCTGTTCTCTCTTTTGTTCACACTCATATCTACAACACAGGGTTGTTGTGAGAATTAAGTTATACAATTCACATAAAGTTCCTGATATAAGGCCTGGCATACACTAGATACTCAATAAAGTAAGGCTATTTTTACTTGCAAATCCCAACTCAACCCTGTCTAGCCAATACTACTTCAACTTCCTCTTTAAAAAGTAATACAAATTTAAAACTGTGATATAAAACATTATGTACCTTGGAATACTCATACATTAAGATCTCCCCTTTCTCTTGAAAAAGACGGAAGAAAACATTTAGAAAAGAGTGATCTGCAATCAATTGCAAAGTCTGAACCCTAATGTCATTTTTCTATGTGAGACACCCCATTATGAAACACTTACCTAGAAGGTTAGCTAATGTTCAAATTTAAACAAAATGCCTGAAACCCTCACCAACCTAACACACACACATACTCACATATACAGCTATTAGCTATACCTAAATTAAATTTCCCAGTTGATCATAAACGGTACACATCTTAAATCAAACTCAAGTAGGCAATGTGTTGTCACGAATGTTGCTCGACCTCATTGCTAAACATGAAGCCCCAGCTAGTGAGCTCAGCATGGTGTCCGCTCCAGGCCACGTGCCAGCCAGTGCTTCCGCCCTCTCCTGGATTCCAGGGGTGGCTGGTTCATGTTCCATCTCTCAATTTCCCACTCAGCAGAAAGCACCACATAGCAGTACCCAGTGTCCTTCACACACAGCAACTGCGTGTTCAAAGAGCCAGAGGTCTCCTGGGCCTTCCAAATAGGGTGACCCATCTGACAAGTCCCATGCTATAAAGCAGAGGCTCATTTTAACTGTGCCATCGCATAGAAAACAGCAGTGGTTCCGATACAAGCGTAGCTGACTACAGAATAAATGGGAATCGAACTTGGGAAAAAAGCCAGAGGCAAATAATTTTGTGACTGAAAAATACAGGGTGCTAGAGATGCCATCTCTGTTGCCTTTTCACATCCCTTGGAAAACTGTTTTTGCTCATGAATGAAAAAATTATTTTGCTTAACAAAGAAAGAAAGGAGGGGGAAAAGTGAAGGGAGGAAGCGGGGGCAAGGAGGGAGGGAGGGAGGCAAGGGAAGCAAGGGGAGAAGAAGAAACATGGCTCCCTCCCAAAAGCAGCAGACCCATGTGAGCCACGTGGCCACTGAGCTGGATGTGTTCGAGCCCCTTTATTTATCGTATCCTCTTGGAATGCTTTCAAAGCAAGAACATTAAGCATGTGTAATATCCAGAAGTGAAAACAGACCCATTTGACATTGCTCTGCAAGTTTCTGCCCTAAATTAGACAGTGAATCAGAAGGTTACATCTGCGGGTGGGTTGCAGAGAGAAAACAAAAAGCCCTAGCACATGCGAGCACGTTGGAGAAAGATGGGAATCGAAGGGAAGCCTGTGTAAGGATCTTTTTCTCAAGTCAGGAAAGGCAGATCCAGGCGAGTCTT
Organism: Piliocolobus tephrosceles; assembly: GCF_002776525.5. Lineage (NCBI taxonomy): Eukaryota > Metazoa > Chordata > Mammalia > Primates > Cercopithecidae > Piliocolobus > Piliocolobus tephrosceles. The sequence goes on along the minus strand of NC_045443.1, from coordinate 2,430,561 downwards.
GTTTTACTGCAGTGCAGACAGCGACAATTCCAAACTGACAATGAAAGACCCTAAAATAGGCCCTATGTATCAGGCTGCCCTGTGTCCCTGGGAAAGAGCCATGTGTCAACTGGATGTCAACCCCAGCATTTTCTTACTGACCCACCTCCCTGACTTTTATCTCTGAGCAGATAAGCACATGTGACAGTCTCTAGAGATTATTTCTAAATATACCAACCCCTGTTTATACCAAAATGGGTTCCCTGACTGTCGGCTCTCCATGGGTGCAGGCAGACTCCCAAGAACAAGCCCTGGCACATCCGCTCCCAGGAGAAACCTGGGGCACAGCACAAGCCAGGACTCTGGGAACCTGGCTCCACTGTTCTACATCGGAGGCTGGGACAAGAACAAATCCATGGCACTGACGCCACTTCTGTGAACATTCCTGCCCCAAACTTTCCCCTGACTCGGGGAGGCCAGGGTAGTATCCACAGGCTTGTTCTGCCAACCTATGGACTGCTATTTAAGCAAGCAAGAAAGATCTCAAAAGCCCAAAAACAAAGCATCCAAATTAGACAGGAAATAACATAAACATGGCAGAGCGTTTTAGAAGCCAGAGCTCAGAAAACAAGCTGCCCAAGTTCAAATTCCAGCTCTCCCAATTAATTAGCTGTGTGACCTTGAGCAAATTACTTAGGCCCTGGGAATGTCAGTTTTCTCCTCTGTCAAATGGGTTTCCATAAATGTAAAATTTTCCATAAAGTGTAAAATGTAAGAGGTTCCCACCTCATCAATGGGAGGGGAAGATTACACAAGACAGTGCATGGGACACACTTAGCGTAGTGCCTACCAGGAGCTGATAAGCAGGGCTCCTGCCTGCACCCAGTGAGCGGCTGCCACCCCAGGAGTAAGGGCTCCATAAACAATGGCTATTTGTCTTCAGAATGGCCTCCCTATCATCCCTTGCAATAATCAAAGTCTCTGGCTGTAGAAACAAATCCAAATGGAGGCCTGGGCTAAGGAGAGTAGGGGTGAAAAGATGTTGGCTGTCATGACTCTAAACTGTTTATAACTGAAGGAATGCATTAAGACACTCACACTCAGGAAACTGATTTATGTTAAGTAAATGGCCCTACATCCCCTGGACGTCTCCACTGGAGCTCCTTCCACAGCCCAGTCGTTTAAACACATGGCTTGATCCGGGTCCCCATGTGGGTGTTGGCAGGTTGAAAGGCACTTCCAAAGCCAGCAGGCTCTAGAATGCCAAATATGGCCAAGCTCAGACCCCGCGAGGTGGACCACAGGGAGGCCCCCCACAGGTGCCAGAAGACGGGGAGGGGTGACTCAGACGGCATTAGCTGACAGCTTCAGGGTATGGATGGCCATGGGCTATTTTCATTTCCAAACAAAATTTTCCACCCTATAAACCCTAAAGTATTTTATCGAAGCAGGGGGGTCTAATTCATCCATTTGCTGCGGAAATGGCACCATCTTCGGCAGGGAAGAGACAGCTATTTTGAGTCACCGCACTAACAGTCCCCTCCCCCTGAGAGAGCCTATCAATAACAGGATTCCCTGGATGGAAATTTCCATCCCCCAGAGGAGACCCCAGAGGAGTCACAACCAGTTCATGGTGCAAAGGAAGAAGAGCAGGGCCAAGCCCGCACCTGCTCAGACTTTCGCCCGCATCTGCTCATTCAACTTTTGGCAAGTCAGAGCATCTCTGAGCCTCAGTTTCCCCACCTGTATGCTGGAAATAAATCTGTCATGGGGTCAAGTAAACAATGCAATGACACAACATGAGTGAGATGTTTTGAAAAATCCTTAGAATGAAGGTGCAGTAAAACTATAAAGTACTATTTACTGACTCCTTCAGGAAAGCTGGACCAGAAATTAGAAGCTCTCAAATTAATTCCCCTTTAAAAATATGTCTATGATTTACCAACCTAGCTGAATAAAAAGGGAAGAATATAATTTTTTAATGGGTAGATGCTTTTTCCTACATTATCCTAACACATACTTCAACAGATTTTTTTTTCATTGAATTGGCTATTTGATGGAGACGATTGAATCAGTTTGCTGTGTAAAATACAACCTAAGCACCTCTCTGACTCTATGAGGAATGGCCAAAATTGCAGTTGTGCCACTTGCCTTCACTCCTGCCTAGGCCTATGGCAGACATCACTAATCCATCACTGAACACTTTCCCCTAGTTGCTTAGGCAATGGTTCAGGATCCTTTCAACACAGCACTCCAAGTGGCCATAACCAGTCCTGAATCCACACAGGGTCTGAAACCTATTTGTCATCTTAGATTTCTCCTTTGCCAGATTTAACTGGAAGTCATAGACTCGGCAAAATCATCCACAGAATGATTTTCATCTGACTAATTCCTCCTGAACTTATTTGCTGATGCCTGAAATTCCTGGAAAGGAGACAAAGTCTTTCATTTCACAATTAGAGAAAAGGCTGAACATGCAAATACTTCAGAGGGAAGACAAAATGACTTAAATGTATACAAAAATGTAAATAGTTGATTCCAGCCTCCCTCTGAGCAGGTTCCAGGTGGCCCTGCTCCGGTGGGGCTTTCAGCTGCATCCTAAAGACCATTCTCCTCCCACCTGTGCTTTCTCCTAGCAAAGTTGCCCTGGAGGGCCAGCCCAGCTCCTCCAAGACACAGCCAGCACTGCATTGCGAGGATGAGCAAGAACAGTGCAGCAAGGGCCCTTTCTCCGTGGGCATGTTTCGGCAGAGGGAAGGAGAGATACAACGGAAGAGCCCTAGACCCCTGAGAGTGAAGTGAGAACGTTCCACAGCAATGGAAGGGCATAGATGGGTAAGATGACAACCAAAGACAAACTTCAGTGACATAGAGATAGCCACTCAACCTCACAAAATGCCATGTTTCATCCTGTCTTTGACCCCCTTATACCAAAAGCTGCTGATCTCTTGGACTACATTTTTTTAAACACTTAGTCCTTGATGGGATCAAGGTATCTGCCCGTGCACTGGAGCTCCATGGAAAACAGAGCAAGACTTTCAGAGCTGAAAGATTCACTCACTTCTCAAACAAGTGTGGTCTAACAATGGCCTGTGTTGCCACCACGGAGAACGTGTGATGCACTTCCAGCCAGTGGCCCCACTGTCAGCTCTAGCACGGCAGATGCCCATCTGTTTTATTCATCAGCATTTCTACCACTGTGTCTGTCTGGTATCTAGTAGACACTTAATACATGGCTGTCAAAACTGGTTATGCCTGGTTATGCCCTCTGCCAATGGCCATCACAGTGCCAAGCTCACAGTAAGCACACACATTTAACACAGATTGATTGATTGTTGATTGACAGTCTGCCCTGTCTTTGGTTCCCTAAACGAAGGCAGTAGAATGAGTTAGCCTAATATACCTGACATATACCCAATATACCTAACTTAATTTACCTAACAGACACCTAATGTACCAAAAATATATTTTAATGTAGATCTAATGTATACATCTTATATCAAATTATATACCAAAACATTGAAAAGGAGAAACCATGGACTAACATCTTGAATGTTTAAAACACTCTGTAAATAAGTAAGTTCCATCGAACAGACTAGAAATCAATAGGTGCCATGAACAGGAGGCAATAAATGAGGTAAGTTATTAAATTTTATCTTGTCAGGCTGGGTGCAGTGGCTCACACCTGTAATCCTAGCAATTTGGGAGGCCGAGGCGGGTGGATTGCCTGAGCTCAGGAGTTCGAGACCAGCCAGGGCAACACGGTGAAACCCCATCTCTACTAAAATACAAAAAAATTAGCCAGGCAAGGCAGCGTGCACCTGTAGTCCCAGCTACTCAGGAGGCTGAGGCAGGAAAATTGCTTGAACCCGGAAGGCGGAGGTTGCAGTGAGCCATGATAGCATCACTGCACTCCAGCCTAGGTGACAGAGTGAGACTCTGTCTCCAAATATATATATAAACACATACGTATATATACATATATATATGCACACACATATATATATGTATATACGTATATATGTGTGTATATATGTTTGTGTATATATTTGTGTATACATATATACCTATATATGTATGTGTGTATATATGTGTTTGTATATACATTTGTGTATTATATATAATCTTGTTGCATAAATTTGAAGAGTTTCTCCTTACAAATATAGTTTGATTAAATTCAAGAGAGAATTATTTAACAAGTCAAGCAGAGGTATATTTATTATAACCGCTTTTCAGTAAATATACAAATACTTTCAAAGCATGTCCACATCCATTATCTCATTTGTCTTCACAACATCCTTGTGATGGTAGTAGAAGTATTATTAGTGGTCTATAAAACACAGGTTCAAATTTCCAGTTCTGGCAATATGGCAAGCCATGCTCAGATCACCAAGGAATGGAGAATTCATGCACATATTGTGAATTCATGCACAATAGAAATTATAAAGGGGAAAAGATACTCTATGAAAAAACTAAAATATTTGAAAAAGTAGAATTTCTAGGAATAAAATTTCATTGAAATTGCAAATGCATTTAAAGGCTAAGCAACAGATACAAATGAGGAGGAAACTGGTGAACTGGAAAGCAAAGCAGAAGAAATTATCCAGAATGTAGCAGAGGATAGATAACAAAACATAGAATATGAAAGAACATTTAAAAGAAAGAGTAAAATGAGGAAGATCAATACATGTTTTAATAATAGAGTTTCAGAGGAATAAATTAGAGTGACTAGGGGAGAGATAATATTTGAAAAGATCATGAGGCTGGGAGTGGTAGTAGCTCATGCCTGTAATCCCAGCACTTTAAGAAGCCGAGGTGGTATGATCACCGGAGCTTAGGAGTTCAAGATCAGCCTTGACAACACAGCAAGACCTCATCTCATTTCTACTAAAAATGAAACAATTAGTTGGGCACGGTACCGCATATCTGTAGTCCCAGCTACTCAGGACGCTGAGGGGGAGGATTGCTTGAGCCTGGGAGGTCAAGGCTGCAGTGAGCCGAGATTGTGCCACTGTACTCAAGCCTCGGCAACAGAGTGAGACCCTGTCAAAAGGAAAGGGAAGGAAAAGGAAGGAAAGGGAAGGAAGGAAGGAAGGAAGGAAGGAAGGAAGGAAGGAAGGAAGGAAGAAGGGAAGGGAAGAAGGAAGAAGGAAGAAGGAAGGCAGGAGGAAGGCAGGAAGGCAGGAAGGCAAGGCCAGGCCAGGCCAGGCTAGGCCAGG
>NC_045443.1:2424489-2424963 GCF_002776525.5 Piliocolobus tephrosceles | reverse complement strand
GGAAGAAGGAAGAAGGAAGAAGGAAGGCAGGAGGAAGGCAGGAAGGCAGGAAGGCAAGGCCAGGCCAGGCCAGGCTAGGCCAGGTCAAGGCCAAGGCCAAGGCAAGGGAAGGGAAGGGAAGGGAGGAGAGAAGGAAGGAAGGAAGGGAGGGAGGGAGGGAGGAAGGAAGGAAGGAAGGAAGGAAGGAAGGAAGGAAGGAAGGAAGGAAGGAAGGAGAAGGGAAGGGAAAGGAAGAAGGAAGGAGGAAGGAAGGAAGGAAGGAAGGAAGGAAGGAAGGAAGGAAGGAAAGGGAAGGGAAAGGAAGAAAAAAGGAAGGAAGAAGGAAAAGGGAAGGGAAAGGAAAGGAAGAAGGAAGGAGAGAGAGAAGGAAGAAGGAAGGAAGGAAAGGGAAGGAAGGAAGGAAAAAAGAGAAGAAAGAAAGAGAAAGAGAAGAAAAGAAAGAAAAAGAAAGAGAAAGAGAGAAAGAGAAAGAGA
>NC_045443.1:2401987-2424389 GCF_002776525.5 Piliocolobus tephrosceles | reverse complement strand
GAGGGAGGGAGGGAGGGAGGGAGATAATGACTAAGAACTGGTGAGTGATATGAATCCTCAAGTTGAAGTATCTCACCAACTCCCAACAATATTTTTTTAATCTATGTAATTAACACACCATTGTAAAACCACATAACACTAATATATCTTTTCAAAAATCAGAATATTGATTATTCATTTAGACTGACAGCAGACTTCTCATCAGCAACAATAGAACCCAGAAGATAATGGAATATCTTTAAACCACTGAAGACAGACTGCTATCACAGAATCCTGTACCTGACTAAACTATCATTCTAGAATGAGAAGCCAAAAGGAATAAAAGAAAATTTCAGACAAAGACTGAGGAAGTTTACCACTCATAGACCATTGCTGAAAGAACTACAAAATTTTTGCTTCAGTACTAAGGAAAGAAACCCAGAAAGAAGAAAAGGAATGCAAGATGCAATAAAGCTGCCTCTCAAAGACTTTCTTGAAAATGGGTTTGACTTCTTAGCCACATCTACCACAAGTAAGATAAAGCATCCCCAATTCAAGACTCTCTCAGTAGTTTCATATGCAAAGCTATGGAAATGTGGGACATCCCCATATTCCTTTATGACCCAAAGTCCTTTGTCCCTGGTACTATTTTTGATGTCATGGAGCACAGCTGTTTTATATTCTTCCCGCTCCACCCCCAAGACATTCTTTCTTAGTGCAAACTTAGCTCAGAAATACTCTTTAAGGCTGGGCATGGTGGTTCAAGCCTATAATGCCAGCATTTTGGGAGGCCAAGGCAGGAGGATCACTTGAGGCCAGGAGTTTGAGACCAGCCTGGAAAAGATAGTGAGACCCTGCCTCTACAAAAAATTTAAAATGTGTCCGGACATGGTGGCAGACACTTACAGTCCCAGCTACTTGGGAGGATTGCTTGAGCCCAGGAATTTGAGGTTGCAGTGAGTCATTATTGCATGACTGCACTGCAGCCTGGGCAACAGGGATGCCTTGTCTCAAGCAAAAAAGAAAAGAAAAGAAAAGAAATACTCTTTAAGCATTTAAGCCTATGCTATAATGTGCCAATGCAGCTGATAGTACATAAAGGACCAGACACAAAGTTTTCTCCTGCCATATTTCCATCAATCCTTTTGAAATACTCAAGTAACAGTCATTATAAATAGGGTTACAAGAATAAATAGATTCACAAGGTGGGAAGGTCAGAAGCAGAATCCTAGACATGGGAAAATTAAATAGTTCGATCAAAATGTCAATGTGACAGATGACAATACATCTAAACATAAATTCCTGCCCCCAGATATGCTGTATCTTGTGACAACATGCTGTCTTTCTGGGGTTACAAACTCGGTCACACTGCTCTCTCCTCCTCTCTGCTTCTTGTCTCTGACACACATGAATGCACATTCACACATGTACACGCACACCCACTACATGCAAGTCAAATAACTTATAAAGGTTTGGCCCCCAAGTGTTAGAGGAACCTTTCCGTAACGTTCCATCTTTGGTTTAAATTTTCTGTTCATTTCCTTCCGGGCCTGAAAGATGTAAGTTGATGACCCTGATTGCCATGTTATCCTCTCCCTTTCAGACAGACCCAGGAAAAATCATTAGGAGTGCCAGCTGTGCCAGTATGAGGGCCAAGGATGCATGGGACTGCAGGCTGTGATGTCTACAGGTCTCTGAAGAAGAGCTGAGTCCATTTCTCGGGACACCAGCCCATTCCATGGCTTCCCCCAACTCAAGGACATTCTTCTTCTGGTCATTTTCTTCCTCAAAATTTTCTTTTCTCCTTCATTTTATTAAAGCCAAGTCAAACTCCAAAGAAATGCAGAGGACCAGTCGTCTGAGTGTGGCAGCAGCTAGAACTGTGGAACCCTGCCCATCTGGACTCTGAGTTCATTCCCCAACTGATACCCTCAGAGGAAAACACTGCATTCTGCCTAAGTTTCACTGGAGTGGAAAAAAGGAAAAATCCCAAAGCCTTTTGTTGCCCAGACCCAGCAAGAGATCAAGCTGGGGTCAGTGCTGCCCTCGAGGTTCATCAGAATAAGGCCAAACTCTGCAAGTAGGTTTCCAGATGAGGCCAGACAGGGTGAGACGGTGGCCACAGGGCCTGCCATGCCAACTCCCACGAGGGCTGCCGTAACACACTGTTTCCAGGCAAGACACACAGTGCTCTTTCCCCAGCCAAAAATGGAAGAACAAAGGCAAGGACTTGGGGCCGCCGGACTGTCTATGCAATTCACCATGAGGAGCTAACACTCCAAACATCATACAAATTGGCATCTATGAGACGTCAACAACTGTGCCTCCTCTGAGAACAATGCCAACATACAAGAATGGATGCAGGGGCTCCGGCTGCCGCCGAGAATTCGAGTGAGGTGCAGAAGACCAGCCTCCCCAGATCAGAGACACTAGGCCTTTGCAGCCACCGCCTCTCTGCCTGCCTCTCGCAAAGGCCTCCAGGTCACTCACCACCCCCACACCAGACCGCTCCCCACCAGAGTCCTCTGCCTATGTGACAGGGACTCGGGCAGAGTCTAGGGAGTACCTCCTGGTCATTCACACCTTCCTGCACCAAGGGTAAGCTCAGAGCCACTCAGCAGAACGTATTTCCATGGCATTTAAAGAGTGTTATTGTCCTTGGCACCAAATACTCACATCCTTTCATGAAACATTCAGGATATCGTATTTTTTCTTGATGACAGGGAAATCCAGGCATTGCAAAGCTCAAATGGGATCCAACCAGAGGCTTCCCAGTGGTTTGTAACATTTTTCTTGTGGGATTATAACAGGGGAGAGGATGAAGAAAAAAATAATAAAATGTTCTGTTCTCAGGAATTTGATAGTCTGATATAATTATAAGGATTTAAAATCGCAGGGCTTAACACTCCACAAAGGCTAACTGGTTCTCCAGAGAGCCAATATCATAGGCTGGGAAGCTGGGCTTGGTTTGGATGGAGGGGCATGGAGAGACGGGTGAGAAGAGTGTGAAGGTAAGTGTTCTCCCAGTGAGTGTACTGAGACTGGCACTTGTGGTCTCGATTGCCCCATCACTCCTCCTCTCTACCTTTGTGCCCTGACTGGGGTTAACAGTGCAAGTTCCGGCCGGACGCAGTGGCTCAAGCCTGTAATCCCAGCACTTTGGGAGGCCGAGACGGGCGGATCATGAGGTCAGAAGATCGAGACCATCCTGGCTAACACAGTGAAACCCCGTCTCTACTAAAAAAATACAAAAAACCAGCCGGGCGAGGTGGCGGGCGCCTGTAGTCCCAGCTACTCAGGAGGCTGAGGCAGGAGAATGGCGTAAACCCGGGAGGCGGAGCTTGCAGTGAGCTGAGATCCGGCCACTGCACTCCAGCCTGGGCCACAGAGCGAGACTCCGTCTCAAAAACAAAAAAAAACAGTGCAGGTTCCTTGTCCTTGATGCCTAAGACAGTCTGTGGGAAGCCTGGTGTCTCAGGTCCACCTCTACCAGTCCTCACGTCCCCTACTTCCTTCCATCCATGTTACAAATATGACCTCAGGGCTCCACACTACGAGCTCTCTCTCCGCTTTGGTGTCAGCACCCAGAAGGCCCTCTGGAGGCCAAACAATTAAACCAGTAAAGTTTGTCTTCACGTGCCTACCCTAACACACAGGCACAGGCACAGGCACACACACACACACATACACACACACACACTCGCATCCTGGTCCACAATCCTAAGCCCACATCCTTAAACTGCCACCATCTCCACCACCCAGGCTTTTGCCATCTTCCTCCTGTTATGCTCCCCAAAGAAAGCCCACCTGGCCCTTTATGCATCCACTCAGAGCTCAAGAGGCCCACTGGCTATTCTGATGACTAATCCACCTGGGATGGAGGTAGGCTGGGGGATGCAGACTCCCTGACTCCCACTAAAATGATGCATCCTGGCTCCTGCATCCCATTGGCCACCTCGATTCTCCCACACCAGCTCAAGCTTGGCACGCCTCCTTACAGAGCTAGAACCCTTTGCCCCCAGACCTACTCAGCAGCTGTCTCATTTTGCCAAACTCATTTCTGGGGAAGCTTTCTCTAGGAACACCAGTCACTCCTGGCCCCTAACTCATGCTTGCAGACGTTGGCCAGTGCCCTCTGGAACCTGCGCACCCTTGCGGATTTCTCTGGGTGTCTCACAGTGTTTCCCACTGACTGTTCCCTCTTCCAGTCTCCTCAAGCTCAGGCCCCACTCCAGGTGCCTCATCCCTCCCAGGATTCAGCACCCCTGCCTGAGGCCTCTCCTGTCCTCCTTTCCAGCTCACCCCCATACCCCTCTCCATTTCTTCATCCCCTGCTTTACTGCATGGCTGCCTCTGAAGACAGAGTGCTACCTCCTTTGCTGGGGTTGCGGCTTCCATTCCCATCCCCAATGCCACTGCCTACTGCCTGCTTCCCAATCTGCTCCACTCTCTTGCATTTCCAATCTCTCACGTGCCAAGAAATCCCTCCCTTCTCCTTTTATTCACAGCCAAAATTCCTGAAAGAGTGGTCCCCATGTGCTGCCCCGACTTCACAACCACCACACCTCAGCACTGCACAGTTGGGCTGGACAACAGTCACTCTGAACCCACTTTCCAAGCCAATCATTCAATCCAGTGGGCTTCTCAGTTCCCATCTTCCCTTCCACGACTCCATTCAGCAATGACAGCTTCCTGGAAACGCTCTCCTGCCTTGATCCTCCAGACCCTGCAGTAGTAAGGCTCTCCCCCTACCTCCCTGACTGCTCTGTCATTGTCTCCTCCATTTTACCCTCCTCCTGTCTGTCTTCAGCTCTCCATCGTTCCTTCCCTCTGCTCTCTCTCCCTAATGGCTCCATCTCCATAGCTTCAAATAGCACCTTCTTAGACAGAACTGTAATTCTGTGTGCATGCTGGGCAACTTCTACTTGCCTCCGAAGACAATCTCTACCCTTCCCATCCAGATCACAGCACAGGGCTCCCTTGTCTCTGGCTTTCTGCTGGGAAAATCACTCCTTCCCTCTCTTGCCTGGACAGTGGCAACAGCCTCAGAACTGCCCCTCTACCTGCAGCCTCGACTCCCCTACCTCATCCTCCAGCCTGCTGCCTGGAAGAGCTGCTCCGAGTACACCCTCTCTTCACTCATACACTTTAAACGGCCCTCCATTGCCTACCAAATGCCATGCAAACTCTTCAGCCCAATACGGGGTGCTCCACGCATTATCCCCTTCCTGCCATTCCAACCTTCTCTCTCACTTCTCCCCCCTGCAAAACCTTGCTCCAGCCAAACTCAACTCACTACTCCTTTGAAATTCAATGCACATCCCTGTGAATACATTACAGGCCATCCCATCCTTTCCATTGGGAATGTGTACCTCTCCTCTCCACCCCATTTCTGTCCACCCTTCAAGGTTCAGCTCAGTCACAACCTCCATATAACACTTCCTCCATTTATTCCATCTTTCCATATCACCATTCTTCCTTAAATCTGTGAGCCTTTACCTTTATATCCTTGTAACATCAAGCATAATCTGCCTTTTGTTACAGTTGTGGTTGTCTGTGTGTCTAGCATGCATCTCACCTCCTAGGAGAATAGATACTTCCCTTAAAGGAAGGGATAGTTGAGGGCTATAACCTTGAAGGTACCTTGAATCCAGAGATCCTATAAGCAAACTGCCTTGCAGACAGCAGATGCTCAATAACTTTTTGTTAATGACTAACCATGCCAATTCTGGAGAAAAAAAAAAACTATCTAGAATTGTTTTCATCACAACTGGCATGAGACATTCCATCTTCAGAGATATTTCACAGTCAATTTATCCTAGAAAAGGCTTCTTATCTCCTGGTCTTTCAGATAGCTGGGCACAGGTCAAAATTTTTGCCTTTTAAATAATTTAAAAACCAGAGGCACAAGATCCTATTCACGGCAGACCAAATATGAGCTCTGAGTCACTGAAATCCACTTGGATGTGGAGCTCGAATCCCCAGGATGTCTCAGGCAGCCACATATGGCAACAGAAGCTTCCACCTTGGAGAAATGCTGTGCAACATTCCAGCTCTGGACAGTGGCCCAGATGCACCTGTGAGCAGGGCCAGTGATGGGGTGTGAGGGCAGGGCCCACAGGAGAGGAATTTACTCCTAGTAGGTTGGATTAAATTAAGTGCATTGGCCTTCAAAGTGCAAAGTCTTCTGAGCTTCACACACCTCCGTGAGCCTGTGTGCTTTTTTGCCCATACTCCGGTCTCTGATTAATGGGTTCAGCCGAGGCATCAGTGTGTGTGTGTTTCTTCCTCAGATTAGCAGAGTTCAGCATGCTAAGACAGAAATGCAGCTGATGATATTACCACCCTTAGGTAAAATGATTACCAAGAAAATACCCACCCCAAATGGGAAGAGGCTTCCAGAGTCATCTAACTGGGGCATCAATCCACAGCCAAGAGCCTACCACGTGCTGCTGTTTCCCCTGGCTGTCTACCCCCTGCTCGCTTCCTTCTCTCCTTCCTCCTTTCCTGATTTTCTCCCCGGACTATTTACCTTTCTTCTCACGTTTTTGCCTTTCTTGCCTAGACTTTAGATGTGTGAGGAGCAGGTGAGAGCCCTGGGAAGCTGCTTTTCCCCCCTGAAGGCAGCGTTGAGGCTGAAGGCAAAGATCCCTCATTAATCAGTCGTGCCTGAGGCAGGGCAGGCAGCCCCTGGCCAGCCCAGAGCACAGAGCAGCCTCCCCCACACAGTCCAGGGAGGACTCGGCCCAGCCACACATGGGGGGAGCCACCCTCTCCCACAATCCTCCGGCTTATCAGGCCCACATCTCCAGCCACAGGCATGGGTGCTCCTGGACTAGACACACAGGCAGAGGGAGAGACAGAGACAGACTAAATAGCTTTGTCTTGCCAAACACCAATTTCCTGTTGAGTTGCAAAGCCAGGTCAGCGACGAGGTGAAAGCTGAACTGGATGCAGAGACAGTGTTTGTTTTTTTGTTTTTTTGTTTTGTTTTGTTTTGAACAGAGGCAGTATCAGTCACTCCTCATCAAAAGGCAGCTGTCAGATTGTGAAACACCAATTAAAGTCAAATTTCTGATATAGGAACTGTGAGCTCAGAGTAAATACCAAACCCTCACTACCGACACCATAGGATTTCCTAATGCTGTAGTCTCATCCACACGGGCTTCAAACTTGGGGCACTACACAAGGAAGTGGACTCTTAAAGCTAAAAAGTCATATTGCAGGGCCAGCAATTTCACTCCTAGGTAAACCCAAAATAATTAAAAATGGATTCAAATAGATACTTGAATACTGGTGTTCATTGCAGCACCATTCACAATAGCCAAAAGGTGGAAACCCAAATGTCCATCAACAGAAGAATGGATAAGCAAAATGTGGCATGTGCTTTCAATGAAATATTATTCAGTCATAAAAAGGAACGAAGTCCTGACACATGGTACAACATGGATGAACCTTGAAGACATTATGCTGAGATACTTTTGAAAAATGCTAAAACCACTTTCTTGTGTAATTGAAAGAAAATGCTTAATCCCACCTCCAAATGACAGCCAGCTCCCTAACCAATTTCACGTGCTTCCTTTTAATTTCATCATTTATCATGTAGATTGCTATGACCCATCTAGGTCTGAAATTTGTGAGATATGTTGCCAACAGTCAGACTACGCAGCAAACTCCAACTGTAGAATTACTATTGCTGTTGGCCGGGCCCAGTGGCTCACACCTGTAATCCCAGCACTCTGGGAGGCCAAGCAGGCAGATCAAGAGGTCAGGAGATCGAGACCATCCTGGCCAACATGGTGAAGTCCCGTCTCTACTAAAAATACAAAAATTAACCAGGCATGGTGGTGGGTACCTGTAGTCCCAGCTACTCAGGAGACTGAGGCAGGAGAATTGCTTGAACCAGGGGTCGGAGGTTGCAGTGAGCCCGTGCCACTGAACTCCAGCCTGGTGACGGAGCGAGACTACGCCTCAAACAAACAAAGAAAAGGAATTACTATTGCTGTCAATAATGCATGAAAATCCATAAAGACAAAAGTAAATTCATGGTTGCCAAGGGCTGGAGAGAGAGGGGGATGAAAAGTGACTACCAGTGGGTAAAGGATTTTTTGGGGGGAGTGATGAAAATATTGGGGAACTAGGTAGACCACTGAATCATACACATCAAAAGGGTAAATTTTACAGTATGTGAATTATACCTCAACAAAGCTGCTATTTCAAAATAAATAAATAAATAAATAAATAATGCATGAAGTCTGGAGAGCTCAGCTTACAGAGACGGTCCCTGGGACTCACAGGAACCCCATTTGAGAATGGAGAGACAGAGACGGTCCCTGGGACTCACAGGAATCCCGTGTGAGAATGGAGAGACAGGGACGGTCCCTGGGACTCACAGAACCCCGTGTGAGAATGGAGAGACACGGACGGTCCCTGGGACTCACAGGAACCCCGTGTGAGAATGGAGAATGTCTATTTTCCAGACGGGAGTGACTGAGAAAATATGCCAAGAATGGGTGGTGAAGCAAGGCCATCCCACAAAGGGGTCCCCCAAGAGACAAGGTATACTGACCTAGGTGGTCTGTGAAGGCCTATGAGGACATCTGAAGACGCAAGGAGGGCCCTGGCAGAAACCCTGGGGATAAGGGGAAAGCCAGAGGATGGGACCAGGAGGGGAGGCGGGGTACCGGGACCACATACAGCCATCAAGTAAGAACAAGGATTCCTGCTCTGAGCTTCCACAAGGCAAATCTAAGCCAAGGTTCCAGAAGGCGAGGACAAGGTCATTTTCCCAGGATAGATGGATAGTGGGTTCCTCTTTCTGCTCTTCCCCATGGGGAGAAGTAACAGAAAGAACAAATGTTTTGACAGACCTGAATTTAATTCCCAGCCCCAACACTGTCTGGGTGGCTGTGGCCACATTGCTTAAGATCTTTGCTCCTCAGTTTCCTTATCTAAAAAACATAATTAATACCCACGTGGTAGGATCAGTGTAAAGATAAAACATATTAAGCACATGAAGCACCAAGAATATTGCCTGACACATGCTAGGCATTCAATAAATGGTGGCTACTACTCTTGCTCCATTTTAAAGTTATAAAAAGGTAGATGTTATACCTCAATATAGCTTTTTTTCTTTAGATAAAAATTAAAACATATATGGCTCCACAGATCACAGGACCAGAGCTGGGGGTAGAGCAAGGTGCAAACAAATGCGAAAGTTTCCCAGCTTACTTTTTGATGATGGGATTATTTTTGCTTTGGGAACTAAAACTAATCCTGTCACTTAGACTGTAATGTTAAAGCCCTTTCCTATTTTGATCAGTGTCTTAGGGAGCTGCACAGAACTGTTCCCTCTATCTCCAAACCTGCAGCACTTTTGCTATGAAAAATAAGTAAGTTTATTTACCAAACCCAAAGTTTACTTTTGAAGCAAAGTTTTATTTTCCAGCCCGTCCTTCTGTACTGGGAAGTTGTGTTTAGGTTTGGGGAATTCACGTTCAAAAGTGAGGAGACATTGGTTTGTCCAGGTGGTGTCCTTCCTGCCCTCAATGGCCCTATTTTCAGATATTCAGGCCATCAGAGGACTTCCAGCCAGCATGGCTTTGGACTTGAGGCCGAAGGCAGGCAGCCATGTGTGGTGGCAGTGAGGGGACAGCAGCATGGCAGGTGGACGGCTGCCAGGCACTGGGAACCATGCGTCCCCACATCCTCACCCTCAGCTTGGAAACAGCAGCAGTTCACATGGCTCCACTGTCCTGGGAGCCTACTGGCCACAGGCTCCTAAAGTCTCTGGAGGGCAAAATACCAGGCCCATCTCAACCAACGGTTCACTTCCTCCTTGATTATTCTGGTATCAGTCAGACCACCTCAGACTCTGGTTTCTCTTTGTTTTACATTTTCACCTTTAAAATATTGAATAATGTCAGCCCTCCAACAACACCTCCGAAGTTTGAAATGCTGTGAATGTTACTTCATGGCATTGCTTTTCCAAACTCTGGTGCTCTGCTCTCTGATGGGGAGAATGAGAATAGCTGATGTTTGAACAGTGATATACACTCATTCTCCCATTTGGATCCTCACAGCTGCCCTGCGAAGTGAATTGGCTATGGATGATTATCTCTACTTTACAGATTAAAAAAAAAGAGAGAGAGAGATTTGATTCCTTCTGAACTCTCAGAGAAAGAGATCAAGTCAAAGAATGTGACCCAAGACCCAAGTCATTTCTCTAGCCTACAGCCTTATTTATTCTTTAGCTATTTACTTTGTTACTTTTGTTAATGTCTTTGAAAGGTTTTAGCCCAACCTAGATTATTTTGGAAGAAAAAAAGGAATATAAATGACTGAACATGACACAATGGTTATAAAGTAAATAGAGCTTAATTGAGTAATCAAGTCAACATTTCTGCCCACAGGCATTATGGAGAAGAACATTCATTTACTGTCTAGATTTTGGCTTCGTTCTCTAAAGGACAGGAGACAAGATTATTTTATTTTCCTTTTAGCTAGGTTCAAGCGGGCAACACCAAGTGTAGCCGAGTGTATTAAAAGAAACCCCTGTTGGCAAATTGGCAGCTTGAATATTTCATGAAATTATCACAACACTATGTTCTGAAATGGTGGCTTCCTCCAGGGAACTCAAAGGCCACATCTCTAGGCATAAGCCTGGCTCATGCCTCCGTCTTCAAGCTAGACCGAGTCAGCCTCAGAGGCCTTCCAGTTTCTTGGAGATGACTTGAAAGAGTATCAAACAAGTCAGCCAATGAACACTTCAAGGAAGATGGGAATGCCAGAGGCAGGTCCTAGTGATTCTCTTCCATGGGCTGAGAATGTCTCCTGGGAGTAGGCCGGGAGTCCTAGGAGACCAGCCCTGACATGGGAGCAGAAAGATGCCCTTGTTCGCCCAGCTCAGGTGGAGTCTGTGGCAGCCTGTTCACAGTCTCTACCCTGGGGCTAAGCTGTGTGTCCGTACCCCGGTTACTGGTAATGCCAGCTGGTCCATGTACCCCGGTTACTGGTAATGCCAGCTGGTCCATGAAGTCCCTAGCAGCTCGCCAGCACAGCCTGGCTTCCCATCCCCATCCCACTCTCACAAAGGGGCTGAAACCAGCCTAGATTGGGGCCGAGAGGAAGTGAGCAAATAAAAAAGGCTTAGAGGCAGATCTGTTTGCAGACAAAATCGTGATCTGAATTTTGCAGGAGTTTCTTGTGGACATGTATGAACTTCTACTCTGTAGTCTAAGAAAGTATTTTTAAACCTTTCCAATGATAGATTTCCCCCACCCCACCCTTCCAACTCCATTCCTAAATCTAACATCGCAGAAATTATTTTAAGGCAGTACAAAGGTGGAGGCAGGGGGAGGAAGAATAGAGAGGTTGAGAGATCTACCAAGCAAAATGTAGCCAGAAACACTAACAATGTTCTCTCAGGGAGCCAGCACCAAGTGTGGTAAAGGCAGGAGGATAAAGAGACTGAAGAGCTTGTATTTAGTTACATCCCTGCCTCGGTGACCCTTGAGGGGCCTCTGTTTTCTCGACTGGAAATAGGGATTGTCTCTAAGGTTCCTTTACCCATAAAATGTCCTGATCCTAGAAAGCAAATTCCCAAAGAGACATGACATTTATTCTATGTTTGACAAACCCTTGAAAGAACCAGAGCCTAGCTCCCTGCCCCCTATATACACAGGGTATATAGCACAAGAAGCCCATTTTAAAGTGAGGGTGTTTTGGAGAGAACTGTTTTGTGGGGTTTTGGGGAGGGGAAGGGCTGAGAGGTTCAGGTTTCTTGCCAGTTAACCCTCACTTTGCTCACCCTCTGCTTCAGCCAGATGAACCCTTCCTCTAGTTCCCTCAGCTTCCGGGGAAGGAAGGGTCTATTTTCAACCTCTGTCTGACTCCTGAGCTCCAGGCCCAAACTTCTCTCCTACAGTCCCTACAATCCCTACTTAAATTCAGTTCAGTGCCACAAAGAGTAACTGACTGCCCCGATGACCTTGCTCCCCAAATCCTCCCAGACACCCTGGTGGGTTGGGGCTCCTCTGGCTTCCCCTCATCTTCCACAGCTCAGCTCTTGGGAGCCCCAGCCATCTCGCAGCTCTGCTTTTCTGTGGGGTCACCCCGGGCTCCCCATCTCCCAGCTGGGGTCCTGTCCACACGGCACACGGAAGCGAGGTTCTCCAGGGACCCGCATGGGTCCTGCCTGAATTCGGCAGGGGAAAGGGGGCAGTAGAGAATGCGCCCACTTCCCTTCCTGCCATGATAAACAGATGCCTCCAGGGGTTCCTCAACTATAGAAGCCAAGAGGGTCTGCCCACCTGGTCCAGGCCCGTGTCTACATGGGCTCAGGAAAGCCTGGTCTTGAACAAATAAGCACCGCATCTGGGAACTAAAACACAGAGAAGAGCTCTTTTGGAAGGCCCGGGTTTAGCTTCAAATGTTGGCATTCATCATTTCAGCCTTCCATTCTGCTTTTCCCGCAGTGGGCTCAGTTTAAGTCTACACACCCCGCTTTGAAATGGCACTGAAAAACATTCCATTCCATTTTCCCCGAGGGATCCTGTCACTTTTCCTTGTTTTACGCGGTATCTAACCTTGAGGTGCATGTAAACAGGTGTTTACTAAATTATTTTAATAATGACAGCCATGGCTCAGAGTGTTATTTCATTATCAGAATGTTTAGCACTTACGTTACTAAATATTTAGCACCTGATATGTTGCAAAACAATTCCCAAGCCTTTTTTTAACCAATCTTCTGTCCTCCTCCACAGTGCCCAACATTAACCTAGGCAACTGTGAGGATGGAATCTAGAAACAGACTAAATCAGTGTGATTATTTTGTTCATTAGGCTTGTTGTTAAGTCTCCAGGTGTTTCCCAAACAGTCTATCAGCTTTCTGTAGTCCATATTGGAGAATTAAATTGTCTGCTGAATTTGAATGCTGAGCACTGATTTCAGGGTCCCGGCAAGGAAGAGGTGAGATGACGCCGGCTGACCTGTACCTCCTACAGAACAAGTAGCTGCTGTGTCAGGCGGGAGGAATTACTGTAAAAGGAAGAAAGTGCTGCCAGCCACTCACCCCTTCTTAATACGGTGCCAAGGGCTTCTCGGACCTCATGGAACTTGCCACGCAACTAAGAAAACCAAGTGAAGAAAGGAATAGAAAAGAAAATGCCAGGCGCTGGAAAACATCACTGGAAATTAGAATGAATCTCAGTTACTTCCTAACCTGGATCTCCTGAGCTTTTCTGCCATTACCCAGCAGGAGACCCAGGCAGACTCATAAACGGAAATCAACTGTGAAGTGCACCCAGTTGTTTTTGTGTTCTTTTCCCTATTAAAGTTAGGAAAATGTCTTCCTGCCTTCGGCTGACATGCTTCGTGACTGCCCAGGTTTGGGTTCCCAGATCCCATGGCTTCAGGTCACCCCATGCTCCACTGGGCTTGGGTACCACCAGGCCCTCTCGTTACTAAACCATCAGCGAAAAATCAGGGAGAAAATTAACATACGGCCGTACCCAGTTCGGCGATTTACCCGAAAGGCTCCCTCCAGGCTCGGCGGGATGCTGTCGGTGCTGGGAGGAAACAGACGGCTGTGGGAAGAGCCTGCAATGGACTGGGCGGTCTCCAAAGGAGTTTTCATCACAACAGGGTGGAGAGGTCACTGTGGGACCTGGGTCCCTCAGTGATGCCGCGAGGGCCTCCAGAGTGGGCGCTGGCATGGAGACACACTGGTCTTCTGGGATGCCTGTGCCAGGGCAGGGGTGGGCCTGATGAAAGCAGCACAGCTCCAACAGGTCACAAGCTCCAAACTCCCCCTACACCTTTCATCACCAGCCGGACCCTGAAGCCCCTTTCCTGACTCCTAAGCCCTGTGGCGCCACCTACTGGAAGAGGCAGAAGCCACATCTACTGCAGGTCTGGCCAGGTGGCATTCATTCATTCACGCAGACATTGATTTGTTCAGCCTTGCATCAAAGCCCTGGACTGAGCAGCGGCCAGTACTAGGAAGCAGGGATCCAAAGATTAGCTGGGTCTCGAAATCTCCATTCGGTATGCTCCTTGGACCCCTTTGGTAGGTCTTACAGAAGAACCCAATTCAAGCAGTTTTAGTTGAAGAAAAAATTGAAGAGTCCTAGGTCATTGCCAAGACCTAGAAATGGTCCCAGGGTGCTAATGGCTCATCATTTTATTTGCAAAGCACTTTGCCTGCAGCATCTACCTGTAAGAACAAGTCTCCCTTTACTATGAAGAAGAAATATTTAAACAGTCTTAGGAGACTGCATTATCAATACTCCTCTCTCAACACCCCAGGTCCCTGAAGGGCATTAGCCTCTTGTGTGATCTATTTTAAACAGCTTTTCTTTATTCCATGTGTATATACACACACACACACTTAAATACTGTTAGTGTGTATTCTATGGAAATAATGAAAACTTGACTCTTTTTAATATATTCTGTCATATTCTGAAACACTAAAAAGTACCTGACCAATAGTAGGAATAATATGCTGAACTCCAAAAGCCCCTTCCTCCAGTTTTCTCCACGCAGGATCAAGAAAAAGCAAAGCTAATGCCACAGCTTTCTTTAACCTGCTCAAGCTGATGTGTGAGCAGCATTGTTCTCTGACCATTTGTAAAGAAAGTTAACTGTGATCATTATTATTACCTTATTACAGCGATTCTTATTCTACTGAATTGCTAAGTAGTTAAAAGAAAAGCATAGTGTGTCTTGCACTCTGAGAACACATGTTTCTCCCCTCTGCCTTGTCTCTGGCAGATAAGGGACATTCTGGTGTTTTATTTGTTCAATGGTTGACTATTAAGACACTCATTTGCTAGCTGGAGCCTGCAATGGAAAATCAGCCCAGAAAAGTGGGAGGCTGGCACAGGCCCAGAGCAGACAGGGCACCAGAGGTGAGGCAAGGCTTGAGTGTGCCACCCCAGCCTGAAACCCAGGGTCAGAAGCTCGTCCTTCCATGAACTTCCAGATTGTTCCCGGGCACTGACCTCCAGTCTCCTATTCAACCCTCAAAACACACATACACACACACACACTCACACATGCACACACTCCACAGAAAAGGTGAGGGAGCAAGGACTGGTGCATTCCATGTCTTGGAGCATGTTGGGAAGAGACGGATGCACAGCCCCGGCCACTGGCAACTTTTTTGGTTCTCGACTCTTTGGTTCGTCACCATTACTGATCTTCTGAGGCAGTCCTAGACTCCTCTTCTGTCTCCTGAAACTCTAACCCTTATTATGGCTCACCCTTTAGTGATTAGCCACAGCAACCTCTTCCTCGTCAATATTCATCCTCTTCTAGGTCTGCCTTTCCCGCCTCCCCCACCCTCCTCCCCTCTCCTACCTCAAAAACCTGGGCAATGCCAACCAACTAAAGAAGAGAAGATGGAGAGCAGAGCGGGGACAGGGATCTTGGTGCTCTTCCACCTGGGAACCGCATCTAGAAATGGAGGCAAAACTGCTCCCATGAATTATATAATCACTGCAGCTTCAAGGGAGAGAACTGGAATTCAGGTTGCCATAGTGTTTGTTGGCATGTTGCTGGAAAGGTAGAGCTCTCAGCCACTGGTTCCCTCCCTCCCTTCCCCTCTACCTTCCTCAGGAACCTCTCTGGGGTTGGCACTCCTACTTTTAATGTCTGCTCCCAGCATACGGCGGGGAGATGCTGAGATGCAAACGGGCAAAAGAAAACAACCAGAGTAAGGAAATGAGATCAGAAGGGGTTTATCCTGCACTAAGAGGAGTCCTTGTAAACTAGTTACGATTATCATCCTGTGAATAATCATTATTATTACCACAGTACATTGCCGTTGACAGTGATACTTAGGGCAATACTACAGAGCTCTCCTCTTCAATGCTGCTTAGACTGAGGAGGTGGGTAAAGCACGCAGTCTCAGAACCTGGAGGGGAGTCATCCTGCATCCCCACTCTTCACAAATACCACTCTCTTTTGTGTCTGCCTCCCTGCCTCCTAAACCATTCACTACCCCATCAGCTACAGAAGGGACAGGGGATCAGGTGAGGGATGGGGTCACCAGTAGAGAAATCCAAACATGGATGCTGCCCTTGTGACCCCGAAGTCCTGGCTCACCCTAGAACCCATGACCCTTGACAAGATTCTTTCTTCCAAAGGAGGCCAAGATCCCCAAGCTGCCACCCATGCTGGAAAGCAGAGAAGACTGGCCCCAAAATCAGTTTCAAGAGAGATGGAGACCAGGCAGGCCGGCTGGCAGCTTCTGGCTCTAAAGAGTGAAGGCCCTGTCTCCAAAAGGTGGAGCTGGGAGCAAACAGAGGGGAAAAGCTGGACAGAAAGACCTGGAGACAACTCCTTCCACCAGGCTGGTCTTCAGAGGATCACTTGGAAGAACCCAGGGAAGGAACAGAGACCAGCAGTGACAGACAGGCTTTCAGGGCAAGAGAAGAGGAAGAGTAGAAACAGGGAGGCTCCGGGAACTGGGAGAGAAAAGGGAGAGACTACACCCAAAGAGACAGACAGAGCAGTGGCAAGAAGAGAGAGATGTCACGCCTGGAGGTTGCCAGAAAGCCCCGCGGGACCACCCTGTCTGCACTCCCCCGCCTCAACACCTTAAATGCCGAGCAACGTCGAAGAAAATAACTTGTTAATATGGGGGGAGAGTGGTGAGGGAGAAAGTTTCCAGGAAGTAGGGAGTTACCTGACTGCCTTTCACCATCACAGGGGGAGCTGTGACACTTGCGGCCAAGGATGGAGATGCTCGGAAAACACTGGGCAATAGTATGGAGCCGCGTGAGCCAGGCACACCCTTTCATGATCTCCTTCAAACACGAAACAGCAAAGCCACACACCGCCCGGCTCCTCGCCGCTTCCATCCTCAGGTGCTAGCCCACATATGGGTGCGAATGAGAACACACGCGGCGTGGGCGCGCTCGGGGTCAACGGCAGTGGAGCGGTGGGTGGGTGTAAGTGAGCGGCGGAGGAGGGAGGGACCGACGGAGGGGGAGCGAGAGGGGCGCGCTGGGGCTCACATCTGCACCGCCGCCCCCACCCGCCACCTGGAGCGCGCCGCCCGGGGCAGGGGCGCCTGGACGAGAGTGGACGCCGGGCAGCGCCAGGGCGCCCCAGGGGCGGCCGTGGGCGCCGGGCTCTGCCGGAGCGGGGTGCGCGCGCGCGCGCGCTCCCAGCCGCGCCCCGAGCCGAGCGAGGGACCCCGGGCCTCTGGGCTCCGCGGCGCCGGCGCCCTCTGCCCCCCGCGCGGCTAGCCAGGCAGCCGGGCTCTCCAGGCGAACGCGAGAAAGCGAGGCGGCGGCAGCCACTTGGGGAACTTTTCCCCCCTCGCCTGGAATTTCATAGGAAACACATGCTCTGGAGAAGCTGGGGCCCGGGGGGGGGGGGGCGGGAATTTTCCGCTCCGTCTCGCGCGGCGGTTCGGGCCCCGGTCCCGCCGGGCTCCCGGGCGCTCCGACGAGGCAGAGGCGCCCCTGGCGGACGCGGCCCCGGGCTACTCTGCAGGGACCGACCCCGGGGCCTCGGGGAGCGCGGGGAGAGCAGGAACCCGGTGGAGAAGGCAGGGAGCCCCGGCGAGGCGGCGGGGTCCAGCCTTACCTTGGTGGTTTTCCTCTGGAATGTACATCCTCGTATTCTCATTGACCATGGACCAAAAATGGTTTTAAAAGGAGGAGCAGCCACGAAGAGGAAGAAATGTGAAAACACCCCCCAGCGGGTCTGGATTAATCCCTCCTCCGAGGCCGGCGGCTTTCGTGCAAGATTCGAGGAAGCCGTGGTCTGCAGTGTTTCTTCTTCCCTGCCGACGATTACCTGATTCCCATTATGGCATCAAACCCCAAAAACTGCTCCTTTCCACTACTGCCTCCTCGAGTGAAATTGTAATGCATCCTCAGTACATCCGGGCCCCTTCCAAGAATTGAGCACCGCACCTCCAGCGGCTACACCATTTGAAAAAATAAATCGGGAGAGGCAGGGCGAGAAGAGGCGGAAAGGAGGGGCGGGGGGCGCGCGGGGCCCGCCTGGGCCGGCAGGGGCCGTGGCGCCTCTGCCCACTCCCGGCGAGTCCTCCTGAGGCCCCTGCGCGGCTCTCTGCTGTCAAAGGGAGCCGGCAACTCCTGGGCGCGGAGGCAGGAAGAGCCGCCGCCACCGCTCCGGGCCCGCCGCGCCGCGCCGCGCCGAGCGCCGCTCTGGCAGGAGCTGTTTCTGCAGAGGCAGCGAGAGGGAGACACCGGGCGCGCGAGAGCGCCGCGCTCACTCCCCCCGGCCCAGCCCCGCCGCGCCCGCGCCCGCCCCTGCCCGCGCCGCCCGCCCGCCCGCCCGCCAGCCCGGCGCGCCGGAGGCAGACGCGCTGAACGCTTCCAGATGTGGCGGCGGCGGCGCGCAGGGAGCCGGGCGCACGGCGCGGGGCGCACGGCGGCGGACTGGAGCCCGAAGTTGGGCCCCCTCTCGGCGCCCGCGGCAACGCCGCCCCAGCGAGCCCTCGGCCCGCATGACGTCAAGGGGAGCGGGCCCCGGCCGCCGGCGGGCGAGGGGCGGCGTGAGGAGCCCCCGGGGAGGCCGAGGCGCGCGGGGGACCCGGGCGCCCGCCGCGGTGGCCGCGGCGCGGACACACCCCCTCGCGCCCCGCCGGCGGCGTCGCGCCCACCGCGCCGGCCTGCAGCCCCCCGCCCGCGTTCTCTCCTCAGCTGCGGCGGCGCGTCCCTGCTGGGCCGGCCACGCCGGGAAGGCCTCTGTGAGCGGAATTCCAAGGAGGAGGAATACAATTTGCCCAACTACTGGAGTCTGGTTTCGGATCGGGCCACCGAACAAAACGGCAAAATGAGCCGTGATTCCGTGATTCTGTTTGATCAATTACAATCAGAGCGGTTGTAGAAGTGACAGATAGAGGCGGGGAGGGGAAGCGGGAGGGGCAGCGAGGCGGAGCCTGGTAGGCGAGGCAGCGGTGCCCAGATGTCTGAACAGATTCCTAGACCCAGGTTTGCTAATTCCTTGGAGGCAGCCGAGCACGTGTTCTACTAGGATATCCTTACCTACTTCTCTTAATTATTTCTGCAACTCCGGCAGGAATCTATCCAGCACCTCTCCTTACCGGAGAAGCGAACACTTCCCTCCAGAACTCCCTGCAACCGCAGCAAGTTCCACGGCACCCCCTGCAGGACCGGGCTCCCCTCCAGTAGGGCTTCGTGATCCCTTTCAGGGGGGCCTACAACTCCCTCTTGGGGAAAATCTCTACCTGCCTCCACATAAGACCTCCTCGCTTCCACATCCACTGTCATTCCCTGGGTGACCCTAACCATTCCCGTGGCTTTCAGCAGCTGTCTATGTCAAATGCCTGTCTCCAGCCCAGACCTCTCTCCTGAATTCCAGACTACAGCCGACTCCGTCTAATAGACATCTCAATCCTAATACATCCAAACCCTGAATTCCTGATCTCTTCAAAGCCTGCTCCTCACACAGCCTTCCCCATCGCAGTCGATGACAATCCCATACTTCTAGTTGCTCAGATCAAAATCCTGGAGTCACTCTTGACTCCTTTCTGTCATCATTCCACGTCTAGTCCATCAGGAGATCCTTGTTGGCACTGCCTTCAGGTGAATCCAGAACCTGACCACTTCTCAGTTCCTCCACTGCCACCACCCGGGGCTGAGCCAACATCCTTCACCCGGGTTTCTCCAGTAGCTGGTCCCCCCGGCCTACCTTCCCTCTCCCCTCCTTTGGTATTTTCTCAATACAGCAGTCGGAGTAACCCATTTAAAACATCACATCACAGCTCTCTCGTCTGCTCAAAACCCTCCGTGGTTACCCATTTCACTTAGTAAAACCCATGGTCCTTGTGGTGACCTACAGGCATGGCCCAGTACAAATCCTCTTACTTCATCTACTGCTGTGCCCCTCACTCGGGATACACTAGCCTCTTGGCCGGGCCCCAGAAAGTCCAGAAATGACTCCCCAACACACCACACATTGTAAGCCCTTTGCTCTAGCTATTCCCACTGCCTGGAACACAAACGCCCTCAGCTTCTTCAAAGCTTTCCGCAAATCTCACCTGTTCAGTGAGGCTCACCAGGACCTCATCCTGATTCATCCTGACGGACCCCCACAGCACTCCCAATCTCCCCTTACTCTTATTGAATCCCTGCCTAACATAGTATATAGTTTACTTATTCATTAACTTTACTGTTTATTGTCTGTATCTTCCCACTAAAATGTAACCCCCATGAAGACAGGAAGTCATCTATTTTGTTCACCAGTGCCTAGAGCAGTGTCTGGCAGACAGTGAGTACATAATACGTGTTGAATGAATGAATGAGTGCCTGAGGACTTTCAGGAGTGTTGCAATTCCCCCTATCAAAATGCATCTTGTCGGTCCCTTAGTTGATACCTGAAACCTTACCACTCGTGTTTCCTTCCTTTGTCCAGTGGTTCTGGCCCCAGTTTAAAATGCAAGTGCCCCTGGGAGCGGTATTAAGCTATATCAGTCATCTTCATTCTAATGTGAATAGCGATCTCAATTTTGTTGGTTACAAGAGAAATCTGGCCTCTTTGCCATTCTGGTGTGTTCATACTCAATTTTCAACCTAATAGAGAAAATTAGAAATGACACAAATTCAAATATTTCCCATTTACTTTAGGATACATTATAGGCCTGTGTTTCAGAGGCTGCTGTAGCTGATAATTTGTTTAAATGAATGCTAAAATTGGTTTGCATCCCCTTTACACACAAGTGCAGAAATAATAATAATAGCTAACACTGTTGAGTGCTCTGTGCCAGGTACTGTGACAGGCATTTTACAGCCTTTATCTTATTTAATCCTCATTGCAACCCAATAAGCTATGTGTTATTGTCCTTATTATCCCCATTTTATAGATATGGAAACTGAGACTTTGAGACTTAAATTACAATGTCCAGGGTCACCCAGGTGAGTAACTGTGGAGCCTGGACTTAGCCCAGGTGTATCTGACACCACACTCAGGTTCTACCATTATCTTACTCCTTCTGAGGGGGTGAAGTGTGGGTGAGCTGGTGGGGGAAGGGCTGCAGGGAGATGAACAGTGTGAAATGATTGCAAAATATGCTGCAGATAATTCACAGAGAGCCAAGTCACTGGGAACAGAGTGTATGTGTGTTAGGGGGTCACGTGTAGGATTTATAGCCCAGCTTTTCTAAAGGTAGGCACTGTATAAATCTAGCAAGTAAATATTACCTTCATGCTTCTTTAGTTTCATTTTTCACTTCTCTTTTCAGCTGTGAAATGTGTTCTTTCCTTTCCAGAAAAAGGTATTTCCTAAATATTTGGTCTTGCAGTATACGCCCATATCCCAGCTTTTAACTTGGAACACAGCCCTGGGTGTGCTCTTTCGAGGTAACAAATACTCAACGTGACAAAAGAAGACCATTGTGAATTCTGATTTGGGGATTTGGGAAGGGGTGGGAGCAGAGGAGGGAGTCCGTTTTTCTCTGTCATTGAATGATTTGATTCTCCAGCTAAAGAATCTCCCATAGGTCTTCATGTGTGCCCTCTTTCTACATAGTATTATGCTTATATTTGCATGAGCCTTTTCTCTCCTCTTCCTTACTACATTTTAGGTGTCTTCAAGAAGAGAACTGTGTTTATTCTTTGTGCATAACATAATGCTTTGTACATATGGACACTCAATTTGTGTTGAGTGCATGATTCACTCTGGAAAAGATTTTTAAATGTGACCACAGATATTTTATTTGGAAGCAATTAAGAGTGCACTGAATTTGTTAATTACAGTGTATTTGTAAGAGTGAAAACCTGGAAATGAACTAAATATTCAACAAAAATGTTGGTTAAATAATAACACTGAGAGATTATTCTAAGTGCCTCACATATATAAAGTCATTTGCTCCTCCAAACAACCCTGTAAAGGAATTGCTTTTATCCCCATTTTACCAGTGAGGAAACCAAAGCACAGAAAGGTTTACTCACTTGCCCATGTTTTCACAGCCAAGCTAATGTTGAAAGACCTGTGATTTGAACCCTAGCAGTCTTCAGAGCCTATGCTCTTAACCACCACACAGATGAACTAGAGTGCATTCACACAGTGAAAGTCTACGTAGACAAGAACAATATTAAGAATATTAGTAACGTGGAAAAAAATTATATACACTAAAAGAAAAACAAGTCACAAAAATATTACAGGCAATATGATTTCATTTTCCTTTTAATGTCAGGTTTGTATTTGAACTAGGGAAAAGACTAAGTAAGGTTCACATCAAAATGTTGACAGTATCCTCAAGCTGGGGTATGTGGGGGAAAAAAATGTTGACAGTAGCTTTCTTTGGGAGGGGGATTACACATAAATGTTGTTTCTTCTTCTTCTTCTTCTTCTTCTTCTTCTTCTTCTTCTTCTTCTTCTTCTTCTTCTTTCTTCTTCTTTCTTCTTCTTTCTTCTT
>NC_045443.1:2389714-2401887 GCF_002776525.5 Piliocolobus tephrosceles | reverse complement strand
TCTTCTTCTTCTTCTTCTTCTTCTTCTTCTCCTTCTCCTTCTTCTTTCTTCTTCTTTCTTCTTCCTTCTTCTTCCTTCTTCTTCCTTCTTCTTCCTTCTTCTTCCTTCTTCTTCCTTCTTCTTTCTTCTTCTTCTTTCTTCTTTCTTCTTCTTCCTTATCTGGCCCAAGGCTTGGAAAGCCAGGTTGCCAAGCAGGCTCTTCCTCTTCCCTTAGCACACACACCTCTTGACACAGAGCCCTCCCCCCACTGCCTAGCCAGGGAAGACACCGCTAATAAATCTCTTCAAAATAACTATGTCATCAAGTCTGCAAGGTATCCCTTCTATTTCTCTCCTTCTGCCCGCCACAACAGCCACTCAGCACTAAATGCTGCCACCCACCTGCAAAAAATTACCTGTCCAGTGTTTCCAGCCCAAATGCATTACATTGTCCTCATTGCAATCTGAGCTGCCTGGTTGAAGCGTCAGTCACTCTGTGTTGGTGGTAGAGAGCTAGGAACACCAAGATGATGGGTAAATCTTAACAAGGACCTTTTGGGAAGATGTTTCATCCTTAATTTCTTATTTTTTTTTTTTTTGAGACGGAGTCTCGCTCTGTTGCCCAGGCTGGAGTGCAGTGGCCGGATCTCAGCTCACTGCAAGCTCCACCTCCCGGGTTTATGCCATTCTCCTGCCTCAGCCTCCTGAGTAGCTGGGACTACAGGTGCCCGCCACCTCGCCCGGCTAGTTTTTTTGTAATTTTTTTAGTAGAGACGGGGTTTCACCGGGTTAGCCAGGATGGTCTCGATCTCCTGACCTCGTGATCCGCCCGTCTCGGCCTCCCAAAGTGCTGGGATTACAGGCTTGAGCCACCGCGCCCGGCCTTCATCCTTAATTTCTAATCCACATAATTGCCTGTATATAAGGGTGGACATTTCAAACCAGGTAAAATTGATTAGCAAGCCAGAGCAGGAAGAGTGGAGTCAGAAAGCCCACTTTAAATGTGCCTTCTGACACCTTACCTTCTTTATCTCCCCATAGGGCCACGCACAACCATTCCTTCTCAAAGGCCAGAGATGGGAACATCAGTGTGTTGGTTTTGCATTAGGTCAGCTTAACTAAGCTGGAACCTATTTCCCAGAATTGCCTTCCTTATGTGGTTCTGCATTAAGATTGTCCACAACAGGTATTTGTGGAGCCTCTGGAAGGTGGACATGAAGCAGCAGCATGCACTCATTGTCACCGATCTGCTGGCTTACCCTGACGGGGGAGCCCACAGCTCCTCCAGCTCCTGCTAGATCTCCTCCTTCAGCTACTCTGAGGCCTGGGCAAAGTACACGTCCAGCTCTGTAGTAAAGATTCCAGCTTTATGTTTCATAGTCAAGATCGGCAATGGTAAAAGGCAAACAAGGGCTTTATTGGTCCTTGTGGGCTCCACTTTGGCCTCACTCTCTCCCACATCATGTCCTGCTTTCCTCCTGCCTTTTGGCACTACAGCAACTTCAGACCCATCCTCAGATGCAGAGGTAGCAGCCTTCTGTAGATTCTTCACCAGCTTCCGCAACTGGATAAGGTCTAATCTCTGCGATCAATCCCTTCCTCCATGTCACTCACGGTGGTACCACTTCCCTGATCAAACCTGACTGATGCATCAGTGTAGTGCTCCCACCTGTGACCAGGTTACTTGTTTAGATATTTTTATGAGTAAAGAGTGCCTGGCACATAGTTGCCCTCAATATATATGTTTGTTGAATTCATACTAATTATCATCATTTAATATGCCTGGTGAATATCAGGTGCTATGATAGGCACTTTAAATACAGCTAACAGCCTGGTCTTTGGAGACAGGCCAGACACAGAGCCGGGTTCTGCCTGCTATGAGCTACGGGAATGTGGACACCTGACTTTAACTCTTAACACCCAGTTTTTACAATATGAAGCTAATAGTGGTACCTACCTCCATAGGGTGGTTGTGAGAATGAAATGAAATAGTCCAGGTAAAGTGTGTGGGGTACACAGCGTGCTCATTTAATGTTAGCTGTTACCATCCTTCACCCCTGTAAGGAAGATTTGTTGACTATCTGCTATGTGCCCTGAATTCACCACAGCCCTGCCAAAGAGACTTACCACCGTTGTACAGGTGCAAAACAGTAGCTAAGAGGTTAACTTTCTTGCCCAAGATTGGTTTGTCAGCAAATTACAGAATTGGGATTTGAATCCAAGTCTATACAAACCCAGAGGCCATGCACTGGCCGCTACTGTGCACAACATTTCAGGCACTAGAACTAAAATGGAGGAGAGAGGAAGCCTTTGGGGAAAATCCCCCAACCCACAGTTCAGACAGCAGAGCTGAAGAGGCTGCAGAATGACCTTTCTCCTTCTTCTGGAAAACCCATAAAAACGCTGAGGCCTTCACAACTCATGTTAATATTTAAAACCTCTGCTGGCAGCGTTCTCCCTTCCATCACATCTCCATCCTTCCTCCTGTCTGCTTATCTAGAAGCCATGGGATGAACCAGATCCCACCTAACCCACCGGGCTATCTTTATACACCACACTTAGGGGAAACTCTCCTGGCAGCTCAGCCCCAGTGTCTGTCCCAAGGGGAAGCCGGAGTACTCAGGGTGTGAGGATAATTCAAGCCTCATTCTACAGCAGCCTAAGTTGTTGGGATACCAAGGTGTGGTAACATGACTAACATGAATACCCTTGTGATTTTCAGCATTACTTAGCCCCCAAAGACAGAAAGCAGCAAGGTTATTTATGGCCTGATCCTGGGGACTGGATCTCCAGGTAGGAGAATTCACCTACCATGTGTGAATTCAAATCATGGCCCTCTCTACCTCAGCAAACCAATGGTGCATGCTAATTATGTAACTATCTTGGACTTCTGTTTGCTCATCTGCAAAACGGGAATGTGTGGCCTCATCTCCTGAGGCTCTTTGGAAAGAGAAGTTGATACCAAGGGAAGCGCTCAATCACCAGAGTTATACCTTCATTACTTGTGAAGGCCCTGAGAACGTTTGTTTCATCTGGGTGACCTGCTGACCCCCAGAAGGAACTGCATAGTCAAGGCTCAGACCTATCCACTCTTGTGTCCACTTTTTTAGGAGTTCAAAGGCCATCACGAAGCGCAAACCATTCCCACCTGTATTCAATTTTTGCCATAGCAAATTACCACTAGCTGGGTGTTTTAACACAACAGCAATTAATTCTCTCGCAGTTTTGGAGGCCAGAAGTTCAAAATCCAGCAGGGCGTGCTGCCTGCAGTGGCCCTCAGGGAGAACCCCTTCTTTGTCCCTTCCAGCTTCTGCTGGCTGGCAGCATTCCTTGGCTTGTGGCCACATCACTCTGTCTCCGTGGTCACCTTGCCTCCTCATCTCCTGGCAGTCAGATCTCCTTCTGCTTCACTCTTACAAGGACACCTGTCATTGGATTTAGGACTCCCCAGATAATCCCAGACAATGTCTTCATCTCAAAATTCTTAAGTTCATTATGTCTACAAAGACCCTTTTTCCTGATAAGCTAAAATTGACACTTTCTGGGGATTAGGACATGTACATACATTCTGAGGGGCCGCTATTCAACCCACTACACTACCCTAACCTACATGAATGTTTCTTCATCCATTTTCACTTGAATCTCAAGTCCAACATTTACTACTTCCTGAAACTTTAGCAACCTCTTTCTCTCTCCCACTGGGGCTCAGTTTCTTCACTTTAAAACAGAAGTTATTGCCATATGTTAGAGCTTAAGTGAGTGGTGACAAAGGTGCTTCACTATGGAAGATGCTGCTTCCCACAGAACTCAGTCTCACACTTAAACAACCCTTTCAGTGAATCACCCTCGGCTATTTAATTAGAGAAACTGAATGCTTGGAGAGGTTCAGTAACCTGGCCGAGCCAACTCAGCTGGGTAGAAGTGGACCAAAGACCATTCTGATCCTCAACCTCCCTAACCCCTTTACCTTCTTAACCATTCCAGGCCAGTTCAAACATATTCAATGGAGCTATATAGAAAATGTCTTCTCAAAGGAAGCTGAAAAGTGTTCTTTTCAGTAGGGCTTTCAGAACCTTCCTCTTCTAATTAGCTTTATAAATGTTCTCTCTTCTCTTTTTACCCTTCTCTGAACGCATTCTAAGTTCTCTGTCATTTTCAAAACACGGTCCTAAGAGTAAACACCTTTATCTGGCCATCAGAAATCAGCCATCAACCCTCATTCTATTCACAGTCCTCCTGTTAATATAACTCTTGGTAAACTCACCTTTCCTTCCATATTTCAGCTGGCATTCAATCTGTAATGTCTTCTTTCTCTGACCCCTGGTTCTTCTCCCTCTCACGCAAGGATGAATAATAAATGATGGCTCAGTTCGTATTTGCATTCTGGATTATTCTTTCCTGAATGGTCACTTTGCATGCATCTCTCTTAGAATTCCACATGTTAATTTCCAGCTTGCTTTCCTACAGTATCAGAAGTCATGTGAGACTAGGGTTATACAGCCATGAACATTTCTGGTTCCTAGTCTGACACAGGTCAGGTAACCCTTTACTTGATATGACATTTGGGACCTGGCCAGCTCAACAGATGAAAAAGGGTATTTGTTCTCTAAAACCTCCTTTTTAAAGATGATGCACTGTTCTAATTGTAGATTCCAAGGATCTTTTATAGGGGTACCCTTTGGTCAACCTGCAGCAGTCCCATCCCTGAAATCTACAAGAATATAGACTACACTGATAGGAATAATTGCAAATATTTGCATTCCTGGAACGGTAAACTCGAATACCATAAAACTAATTTACATTTGGCTAGTTCACTCTAAGTTGTTGATTAGGCCATTTTCCAAGTACCTGGGGGTGGGGAAGTTACAGCTAATCACCACCACCCTGCTAGGGAGGTCATTGCTCCATAATACATCTAGATATAGGCAAAGTCAAGAGGGCAACCAAAAAGATATCTTCTCAGTAGTGACGGTCATTAACTTGCCAAATGACTTCCACTCAGTGGCTAAGTGGAGCCTGGTGAAAACAAGAGCTGGGCAGAGTTGTCAAGTATGGCAGGACACTTCCAGTCATGTCTTCATATGACCCAGCTGAAGTACCTCTACCAGCTAGATAGGTCTTCCTTCAGCCAAAGTCATACTTGAAGGTAAGTTTCAATCTCCCAAGATTTATCATTTTTGCCTCTTTACATAGCAGATTTAGATTTTCTGCCTTTGTCGTGCTCGGTCCTGCTTACATAATGATTTTTTGTGATGAATATAACCCCATTATTTTATTATTAATCACTAACTCTTGGTAATCTTTTTTTTTAACCAATGAACAATTGACCAATGCCACCCATATCAACTTCTACTATAGTTTAGTTAGCAAGAGTATTCTGTTTTCTTCTCCTCTGGGGCACAGGGCAGAGTGAACTTCTCAACCATTCTGCATTTGGACACAAATATTGGACTAGTCCTGACTAATAAAATGTAAATAGAAGTGACTGTGTCACCTCCAGCTTGAGGTGATGGAAGACCTGTTGCAATTATTCTGTCTCTCCCTTCTCCTGCCACATTATCCAGATGGTACAGTTGAAAGATAGAGAAGCATCCATCAACCCTGGATCCCTGAGTGACTTTGTGAACCAGAACCTCTCACTAGCCCCCTCTGGATATAGTATGATCAAGAAATAGATTTGTATTCTATTAAGCTCCAGGAATGTGGAAAATATTACCATAGTATAATGTTAACTATCTTGACTAACAGGCTGGAATAAATCAACAACTCCATGTGTCTGACCCACGTGTGGTTAGGGATTTGCCAAGTTCTGATTCATTGAACTGACTTCTATTCCAATCAGCATAATATCAGTCAATGATTCTAATTCGTAGGAGGGCAAGCTGTAACCATAATGATCTTGCGATGAAGTAATATTGAAAACATTTATAATTTATGTAATATATAATAGTTTTATTTGTTCTAGATAAACTGGTGATGGTGTCTATAGCAGCTGATTATGCAGATGAAATACCCCAAAATACGTTTTCCTCTTAAAATCTTCTTAAAGTACAGGTATATTTATGCTTGTGTTTATATTGAATCGCGTATGCAAACTATTCTTGTGTGGATGAATCAAGAACATGTTAACAGATTCCCAAGTGGACTTGGAAAGTGATTGGAGTAGTGTAGGACATCTTGAAACTCGTGTACAAGTAATGATTTAATAGAATTCATTTCCAGATCCTCAACTTCCATATGTGCTCAGTCTTCACGTTCACCGGAAAACAACCTGGGGCAGAGCCTGGGGCCCACCTGCCGCTTCTCCTGTCTCTCGAAGGGGCATCCGTATCCTACACTTCAGCAGAGAGGCACACCTGTCATTCACCCTGCATCCTTCCAGGTCCATATCCCTGTGGTATGACTGCCCCCAGGACACCAAACAAGGAGATCTAGGAAATACTGGTGCCCAGACAAGGAGACATTTGAAATACAGGTGTCTAGAAAGCCTCTTGAATCAGACAACATATCCCTTCAATCACGATCTTTTTAAAATATATATTTCTGGTACATTTTATATTAAGAATTACCTTGAAAAGCTCATAATGTAATTATGTTGTTTTGCTCAGCTGTATATTAATAGTATCTGTGATGATAATTCACTCCAAAAGAAATGTACAACACAAAGCCTTATGGTTATAAAATTTTTAATTTTAAATTTTAATTTATATACATCTTTTTTGTTGCAGAGTAATATGATAGTGTGATCAGTATAAGACTTTCAAGCATAAAAATATATTGAATTAGGGTAAAATTTTAAGAAGGAAATGGAATGTAAATACGTATCCAAGGAGAAAAAGAGATGATGAAAAATCTTTGACTGTTAAAAACAGGGCTTTTATATATTTTTGAATACATAATAGAAGGTATCAAATAGCTGCAGTGTTTATATTTTATTGGAAACTTTAAAAGAGTAATGCAACAATTTTATGTTAAACTGTCAAGATTTATAAAGCACCTAAATTGCATCATTTACAACCATTTACAATTATCATGAAACTTTTGGGATGTCAACTTGAAAATGCATGCTGAGGCACAGACTTTTTCACAGCTCTTTTGGGGGGATCTGCAAGCAAAGCACTGTGGAGACCCTGGGTCAGCACAGGCTGCAGCCCTGTAAGGTCCTAGCTTGGCAGCCCTGGCCTCTGACTGTTGGTGCAGGCTGCTGCTCTTCACAGGGAAGGCCAGGGCTACAGACCTTGGCAGATAAGTAAATGTTCATAAAACAAATGAACATCTCTGCTTTCTCATTCTCACTCTGTCTTCTATCCCAAACATGATCTTGAACAATATGCCTCCCTTCTTGGGGTTTTTAGTCTTCTTGAGATTCTTGGAGCAAGCAAGCAAGGTGTCCTGTGGTCACATTATCCCAGAGGATATCAAGAATGCCCTTAGCAGCGCTGTGACCCATACGCCCCTAAGCAGTCTTTTTCAACCCAGGTTGTTTGGATTTTATTCCACAACAGGGTCACTCAATTTTAAGTATGTTTTTAACCCAGAAAGGCGAAACACAGCAGACACTAGGACCTCACTGCCTATTTCTACCCTTTCAATGATTAGAGATGGAATTTTTCTCAGCCTCAGAAGAAATACTTTCAGTTCCTGCCTTCAGTCAGGATTTATTGGACAGATCTGATTCTGCTGTATTTTCATTTACAGTCTAGAAGACAAAAGCATCAGGTATTAGAAAGAACTCTTGAGTTTAAACCTTGTATCTATTACCACTTGGCTGTGTAACTTTAGCCAGGGCTCTTATGTTCTTTGAGTATCAGTTCCCTCAACCATAAACCAAGGAACTTTCAAGGAATGGATTCTGAGTACAAAGTGAAATATTAATATGAAAAAGTCTTGGCAAGGAAAAGTGTAGATATAGCAGGGTATTTATTACCACAAAGATGGAATTTTCTATCATCTTTGACAATCCGTTGAAGCACCCAACAGTCTTTCTTGGTCCAACCCAAATATCATTAACCACAATTCCAACCATTTTCTTTTCGTCTTTTATTCCTCTTTGGAAAAAGAGACTAGTTGATCACCATCTCTTACATAAGAAACAATTAACTATTTGAAAAGAGGATACTTAAAACCAGTTCTTCAGAAGTGGAAGTCAAGGTATTCAACGTCTCCACATCACCCAGCCTACCACTTACTCAGACTTTGATAACTAAATTCTGTCACATTTCTTATAAAAGTCTAATTAAATCTCAACAGTTTTATCCATGTAAGCATTTTCTGCTTGAAAATTTCCCTTAAAACTCTGAAAGTAAACCCTATAAGGGAGGTAGTTGGACCAGCTAAATTATTTGCTGTCACTTCTATGCATTTAGCAAAGGCCCACCAAGATGGATGTTCTGCAGAAAGCAGTTCAATGTTAAAAGAGTTGGGGAAGCACAGAGCTAAGAACATTTCCTATCACACACAGACCTCATTTAAGCCATCTTCGACAGTTTCTACGATACCCAAATCACAAATGTTAAAAACAGAAACAAACGAACAAAAAAATAGATGGAGGTTTGCTTCCATCCTCAAAGTCTTAACTCTCTCCCTGCTGAAGTCATGGGTGCACCACCACTGGGTAGAAAAGCACCTGGATGGGAAAGCAAATTGAATGAAGAGGTGATGACCTGAAAGAAAAATCTAGTGCTGTCAGGCTTTCCATGGCATCCAAGTAGATGCACTGGTCTCTGCCATCCTCCATCTCCTCTTTGCATAAATCCTACCCCCACCTCCATCTCCAGAAGCACTCTCTCTGCATATATAGGCAGCCAACACTGACATGATGCTGCATGAACCCAAGAACTGTAATCCCTGCCCAGGTACAGGGATGTTCACCCTTATGGCCCAATGGTCCAAAATCATCCCTTATTCCTTCTCCCCTCCCACACCCAAACTGCAGACCTCCATCCTTTGCATCTGTGTGCAAACTCCTACTCTTCCTTTAGGACTCAGCTCAAGAGTCCCAGGTCGAGTTCTTCTTCCTCTGTGTTCCCATAGAGCCTACAGCTATCTGTATCAAAGCACTAGTTATATTGCTGTAGTTATTTGTCTACCTCCTATATTCCCAACTAGACTCTGAACATCTCAAGGGCAAGAACCATATTGTACTTACCTTTGAAATTCCTTTACCAAGAATAGTATTTGATTCGTAGTAAGTGCTTAATAAACATTTGATGAATAAATGAATGATTGCTCTATCAATCCTGTTGGTGGTAGAGAATTAATCCAAAAATATATTGCTCATGGCGCAATTTCAGGCATATTGCAGGCTGATAGAAGAGAAATTTTGAGACCAAGACACTTGCCCTACTTCTATCAATCATCTCATAAAATATCTACATGAAAGGCTGCTCTTGAGCTGGTAGCTAATGTTCCTGGAAAAACTCCCTGGCAGGTTACCCAGGGAGATTAGTTTAAAGGGAGGTTGTTACACTTGTCCTCTCATCATTGTTTAGTGAGTGCCTTCGCTAAAAAGATCCTCTACTAGGGGACTGGAACTCTGCATGAAAGTTTTAGCTTTTATTTGTCTATTAAGAGGCCCATGTTATGGGCAAAGGGCTGTCTGTTGACCTCATAGACCATTATTCACAGCATCTGTCTTTGGCAATTTCCTACCTGTGGACATTGTGTTTACTTATACAACATTTGCAATCCTTGCATTTGCCAATGTCCCATCTGTAACACCTGGATGTATCCATTTCTATCTCCCAGCATCTGTCTTTTACAGGTTTTTTGGACAAAATTTATGTTAAGGGATTTCACCTGTCAATATACCTGGGCCCAGGACAGTCAGGGACTTGCTGTCATATTGGAGTGAATTGCTAGGAAGTGACTTGCATGGAAAAAAAAAAAAAAAAAGTCAGGTCAAGCAATAAAAAGGAGAAATACCATGTAAGCCAGATTTATTTCTACAATAACTGGAAATTAAAAGGAGAAACAGTTGTCACGTGTCAAAGCCACCCAGCAAAACCAGCACCCTATTAAGCATAGGTTCAGCTATCTCCAGAAATAGTTCCTGAATCATATCTCAACAATTCTCTTCTTTTATGTTTCTTTGACTTATCAAAAACTCTCCTAAAATCCATTCCTTATTTTCAAAACTGGAGTCTGTATCTTAAGTGGCCAAACATAGCAAAATAATAAAGATAAGAAAGAAGTATCTGAGAAGCAGCACGAAGAATCCAGTGCCTGTGAGCAGTAATGAGGGCTTACTGAGCTGGGAAGTTTTGGGGGTCACCCAAAACTTGGGGTCCAGTCTGTTACATAGTTGGATTAAATAGTCACCCACATAGCATCCTATTAGTGATTAGAAAAGTCAGCCTATCCCCAGATATCTGCAGTCTCTGTCAGAGTGCCACCGTGACTCGAATTCTATGAAAGGAACTATAATCTTTAGGTTAAACAGTGATTCATTAAGTATCCTATTTTAGAGTGCAATATCCATATGAGAAAGAACCCTTCAAATCCTAAGTCACTAACAGCTTAATAGGAATTATTTAATCATGTCTCTTTTCTCCAGTAGGTCAGGGACCTGGGCTATGTTGAGTGCACAGTCAGTAGGGTTTTGTCTGGGTGCTTTCGGGAGAGAATGAAGGGAGATGCAGGGAAAGGAAGCTTTATTGAGAGAAAAGAATACTGAAAAGTAGAGTTAGTGGTCCTGAAAAGAAGCCTCACCTGCTTTACAATGAAATCCACCAAGAAGGGCCTCAAACTTAAATGTGCATAAGAATCACCTGGGGTTATTTTTAAACTACAGATTCTGATTCAGTAGAGCTGGGTAGAACCTGAGATTCTGCATTTCTTACAAGCTTCCAGGTGAGGCTGATGCTGCTGTACCCCAGAACATGCTCTGAGAAGTGGGGGTTATATAGAAGGCCCAAGTATCTTCAGAACTTCATGCTATTCCTCCAGCGGGACACAGTTACAATCCTGAGCTAATGGAAACCCTTCCATGACTGGTACAGTGGTGGAAACCAGTTCTGCAGTGCACCCCGGCCTGACCTGCGCAAAGCGGGGAACACGCCCCTTCCCAGGAGACATATCTGAGTTGGGACCATCCTGTCCCTTCTCTCCCCTTCAGAGGCCCAAGGACATTCTTGGTGTACCCAATACCTTTTAACAATTTCAAGACCAAGTTAGGTCCAAAGATACTTTAACTCCCAGCTAACTCTGAAATAATACAAGAATTGCTGTTAGCGGACAGCGAGCCCAACGTAGTGTTTGATGATACCAATAATAAAGGCAAGAGAAATCCTACAATCTCACATTTACGTGTGCAGAAGATTAAAATTCCTCCCATGCCTACCAAACAAGGAAGTCTTTATGCCTGTCTCAAACAACTTGAGGAGGTAAGAGAATACAAGTAAACAGCAGATTACTCTGTCTCATGATGTGATCCAGTTGTTGGCTGAAGCTCTGTTTACTCCTATGTGTAGATGAGGCAGGATGCTTGGAGAGCTTTGGCTGGTGGAACTTTGCCTAGAATGAATCCTGCCTGAAAACTGCCCTCTAAAGCAAGGTAACTCATGCCACCTGGAGC
Source organism: Piliocolobus tephrosceles (assembly GCF_002776525.5). Classification (NCBI taxonomy): domain Eukaryota; kingdom Metazoa; phylum Chordata; class Mammalia; order Primates; family Cercopithecidae; genus Piliocolobus; species Piliocolobus tephrosceles. Next base: position 2,390,333 of record NC_045443.1, on the reverse strand, counting down.
AAGAACCAGCGCCTAAGGACACACACACCAAAGTAAGCAGACAAGAAGGTTTTGAAAACAAGGGGAAATGAATGAACTTGGTCTCTTGCCGCTAGTGTGGAGCCCTTGTTTTGCTGTTGGCAAACCTCCCTCCCAGGGTATCCCGAATCCTCCTGTGCTAACCCCTCCAGTCTGGAGACTAAGCAGCTACTCTGTAGCCCATTTCCTCATCCAGTCGCTAAAGGGTTACCTGATAACGACTTAAGGTATAACCCTTCCTAGGGCATTTGCTTTTTAAAGATAGGAAAGGGGAGGTTGGGCATGGTGGCTCATGCCTGCAGTCCCAGCACTTTGGGAGGCCGAGGAGGGCAGATCACAAGGTCAGGAGTTCGAGACCAGCTTGACTAACATGGTGAAACCCTGTCTCTACTAAAAAGGCAAAAATTAGCCAGGCGTGGTGGCGCACCCCTGTAATCCCAGCTACTGGGGAGGCTGAGGCAGGAGAATCACTTGAACCCAGGAGGCAGAAGTTGCAGTCAGCCAAGATTGCTCCATTGCACTCCAGCCTGTGTGACAGAGAGAGACTCTGTCAAAAAGAAAGAAAGAAAGAAAGAAAGAAAGAAAGAAAGAAAGAAAGAAA
>NC_045443.1:2303184-2389704 GCF_002776525.5 Piliocolobus tephrosceles | reverse complement strand
AGAAAGAAAGAAAGAAAGAAAGAAAGAAAGAAAGAAAGAAAGAAAGAGAAAAGAAAGAAAGCAAAAGAAAAAGAAAAAAAAAAAGATAGGAAAGGGGAGGGAGGAGGAAAATCCACCGTCTCATACAACTGCTCTCTGCTAGGTGTTCATTTCTGAGCTCTCCAGAGCTAGAGGCTGGGGCACACCCACAAAGCCTGATTCCCCTTTTCTGTGTGATAGATGACCAGAGTGCCTACCCTGAAGTGACTTCTGGAAGGTCCAGCTGTGAGTGGCCCAGCCCACTCCACTGCTCATTCCTTCCCACGGCCCACTCAGCCACTAAGGGATAGATGGCTTTCTGGACTAGGTCTACGTGGCATCATTTCAGATTTCAGCTACACACTTTTCATGCAACAAAGCGTTATTATTTCCACTAAGTATTGAATTGCACAGGATACCAATGCAGCATTTGTCTAAAAGCTATGACATTTGAGAAGTCATAGCTTTTAGAGGTAGAAGAGTCATTGGGAACCATCCCTAACTCACCCTCCAACCCCATTTACCAATAAAGAAAATAAACCCCAAGGAAGGTGTTACAAGGATAAATGATTCACAAGATCGCAGAATTAGGACCAGAATCCTCCCCTCCCATGAAGCAGAAGAGCCACAGCGTCTACCCTCAAGGAAAAAAGTTAAATCACAACCATGGAGATTTAGATCCGGCATAAAGAAGAACTCGCTGGTAATGAAGATGATTAAATACTAGAACAGACAGCCACAGGGAATTGTGAAATCGTCCTCCCCAGAGATCTTTTAAAATAGGACAGTTAACCATCTGTCTGAGATGGTTTAAGTACCGTCCTGCCTTGGAAGTAGGAAAATAATAAGATGATCCCCTCACCTGTCGCATTTGTGGCTCTATAGTCACACCTGGCGGCAGGTGCACATATTATGGGGATTCCAGGTTGAATCTGGGCTGTGTCCCCTACTGGCACTCAGATGAGTCCGCACACTTACAGAGCGTGGGAGGCCCATAGGGCTCTGTTGAGGTGGGTTGGGAAGGTGTCTGCACAGAAGAGGTTCGCACAGGGGATTTGGGGGAGAAAAGAAGGGAGGAGGAAGAAACGGAAATGTCTATTTCCCTGGACCCCATGACCTCCCGGCCGCTTGTAGCACCATCCTACTCACTCCCTGCATCCTACCCAGTCCTTTGCAAGGCTCATGGCTGCCCCTCTTGCAGACAGAACCCATGGACTCCAAGCAACAGAGCCCTTCTTTGTTTCCAAATGACATAGCATAGCATCCAGTAAGAGGAAAGAATGGTTTTCTCGTTTCCTTAAAACATCCAGAATGGCTCCGGCCAGGTGAAAATAACAGGAAAACGGCCTCTTTCAGGACTTGGAAGGTGGCAGTTCTGGGGCAGCAGGAGACCGTGCCTCGGCGCAGACGCCAGCGCCCCGCGGAGGGCCCAGGCGCACCCGCGCGGCGCAGGGGAGGACACGTCCCCGGGCCTTGCGGTCTCCGTGCACCAGCAGGGGGCGCCTCCGTGCACCAGCAGGGGGCGCCGGCACCGGAGGTGGACGACGGGGCTGCTGCAGTTCCGGCTCTGAGGCGGCGTCCGCCTTTACCGCTTTCACGTGCGCTGTTTCCAGTGCCCAGACCTCCTCCCCCTCGTCACCCCCTCACCTCGCCAGCGCCTAAGTCTTCTCCCCTTTCCCACAAGGTTGGATTCGGTGTCCCATAGCATCCTGTACTTTCCTAATTATATTTACACACAGAATGAAAATCACCTGTTTGCCCGTCTCTCCCCATTCCCCAGCTATAGATTCCTTGCACAGGGACTGTTATTCACAACGGTATCTGCAGAGCCTGGCACAAAGCAGGCCCTCCGAAAGATGTTTTTTGAATAAGCGATAAATACATGAATGGGAAACTGTGAGCTTTTATCACACTAGATGAGCCAGTTAGCCCTCGAATTATTTCAAAGTCATCAGATACTGAACCAGCGTATTACATTGGCCTTCTCTTTGAGCTGCGTGCTTGGGAAGTTTACTTTAGAGTAATAAAACAGGAAGCATTGTGAGGGACTCATAATATTAAATAACCCAGCACTGCACCCTCAACCTTAGTACCTCAGCCTCTGCCTGAGACCTCCGAGGGATGGAAACGCAGTCCCGGCTGGGCTTGTTCATTCCATCTCTGGACAACTCTGACCATGAGCAAGTTCTTTATCAGGTTGAGTTGAATTTTTTTCTTCTGACATCTTCCCTATAGTTCTCATTCAGTTATCTGGCATCTCACGGAGAAAGTGTACTCTCTTCCACACACCGGGGAGGCTTAGAAAAAGGAAGATGGCCTTGGATCTAAAAGGACTTGGATGTGGCAAAATCTTAACTTTGCTTCACTAAGCATGTGAGTTTGGGCAAGTCACTAAACCTCTGTCTTCAAACCTCAGTTTTGTCATCTGTATAATGGGAATAAAAATATCCACCTGATGGGGTTGTTGTGTGGATTAAAATGAGTTAGTATATTCTAAAGGCCTAAGGTATAGCAGATGTTAAAAATGCGGTCGTTATTATTATTAATAAATGTTGCAATACTATATTATCTTCCTCCTCTCTCTATGAATCTTTTCTTCTCTAGGCCAGAACATGAGCCACTCTCCCATCCAATGCCATGCTTCTCTTCCACGTTCCTCTTTCTCCATCAGTGCTCCTCTCAGAACATGCTGCCAGAGCTAAGCTGTCTTCCAGGGCAGTATGGCCAGGGCCAGGCAAACTCTCACCACCTCCATTGGGAATGCTAGACATCTATTCATGGTGCCTACGTTTACTTTAGCTTTATTGGCAGCTGCAACTGCTGAGGTTACTGGGCATTTTGACTATGTTATTCTCATTTCTCTAGTGGGATGTTTGCTGGAGATTTGACTTGGGGAATGATTTTAAATGAGAGCAAGCTGGGATGTTGTTGTTGTTGTTGTTGCTGTTATTGTTGTCATGTTTTAGCATGAGGTTGCCGGAAAAACTTTGTCCTTAGGATTATACTGGGAATCATGTTCAAAGTCCTGAAGACAATGCCCCCAAGCCCCAAGGACTCTGAGACCCCAGGAGACATATAGCCTAGAAGAGTGGAGGTGAAGCTCCATTTTTCAGGAAAGAAGGGACAGTTGGCCTTATGTTTTGAAGGTACAAACATAGCCTGGGTTTGGAGAGAAAACAGGACCCATGTTCTGGTTTCCAGAGTGTCGTCGGATGCCAGAGCTGCCCCTTCAGCATCCCAGGATAGACTGGCAGGCCAGGCGGTGGCCGAGCATATGGGCGGACTTGAGCTGCCGAGAACAGGCATCATGGGAGCATCTGTGTCAGGGCCAGAGAGAGGACCCAGCTGGACACAGAGACTGGCTTCACTTGTTCTGGGGTATCTTGCCCACGCCTTCCTCAGGGTTCCTTCTACGTCAAGGAATGGAGAGTCAAGCACCTCCTCTCTGGAGTGGAACAGGCCAGCAGAACTCCCCTAGGATGGGTTAGCTAATCACTATACCTAACCAGGAACTGCCTGTCAGCGTCAAAGGCTCACCTGGCATTTTACTCCACCACCCCCTACCTTCAGTTTAAAACCCTTCTGATCAGACTGGCACACATTATTTTTCACAAAAAGTCCCCTCAAAAGCAAGCACTGGAGGGATGTTTTATAGGGAGGGAGGTTCTCTTTCCTGACTTGTGTTATTATTTCCATGACCAGAGCTTCAGCATGGTTAAATCAGGACCTAGTTCTATAAATATTTCTGATTTGAAAAGCCACATTCATGTTCTCTACTTCAGAATCTAAGCCCGAGATGGCAGCACCATCTCAGGATACGGAATATGAAGAAAACACGGCACAGTTCTTAGCACCGGCTCCTGATGTTCTGAGCTGCCTGTCCATAATTCAGAGGACAAGACAGGGTCACTCATAAACACCGCTGAACTGTGTCTCCTTTCACGGGTTCTGCATAAAAATATTGCAGGCCCAATGAACATCAAACAAGTGTCATGGATTGGTTCAATTCACATCCGAACACTCACAAACACAGTCGCCTCATAATATTCCTGTTCCCAGCAGATTTTCATGCTTGTCAATTATTCTGAAACATCAACAGTCTTAACATTGACAAACGAGATGCTAACTTGATCTTTTAACAATCCTTTTCAAGAGCGAGAGTCCATTCTCAATATGTGCCATCCACAGGCACGGGCTTGAGCTTCCTGGCTGGGTGTGCTCAAGTCCCCTAGGATACACCCAAAATATGGCAGGTGACAGAGAGATTGATGTTCACTTTAGGGATTGTCCATGGCACTAAGGCTGATGTGAGTTATAGTGATATAAGCACTCATATGAAACCTAAAACTGGGAAAAAACTCAAGCAGAGATGGATAGGTGTTTGGGACCACAGGAATTCCTCCAAGTTGGCTCCCTTAGAGCATGCCCTCCCCCTCCAGTTGCCGAGACTGCAGCAAGCCATGCTCTCACTCACATGTGAGCCACCCCTCCTCCCCCTACCTTGCAGCATGGAGATGGGAGCTGTGGTTGCACTGCTCTTACCCATTCCACACACATACACACACACACACACGTGCACACACACACACTCACACAGAGAGAGCAACACATTTTTCTCCAGGGTGGGGAAATAATAAACAAAGGTGACTATTGCATACTCGTGAAAAGACACAGCCCACAGCTGCGCTCTCTCTCCTGAGATCCTGCCACTGTTGCTCAGGAAGCCAGTATTCTCAGGGCATCTCAGAAGGATGGAGCAGGACTTAGAGAAAGCCAAAGAAAGCCACTGAGTCATCTACATTCAAAATGGTACCAAAGCATTCCTTATTGTATAATAAAATCCAACCATTAATTTGATTTTGGATACAGCCTGAACATCAGAATTTTAAAATCTCCCCAATAACTTTATTTTACATTCAGAATCTTTACTCTAGGGTAAGGGGTAGCAGGATAGGTAGAGAGATAGAGACCCAAGAAGGCTGACTTTCAAGCTTCATGTCCATAGAACATAAGGATGGAAATAAAAAAGAAACTCATTATCCAATCTTCTTTTGTTCAAACAAAAGACATGGGACAAGGAAGGCGGCAGAGGAGAGAGGCACGCATTGTCTTCTGGAAGGTTGAGCCTGAAGAATACAGCATAGCCCCCCATTCACCATGCTGCCACTTGTGTGCCAATGAATCTGGCCTCCCATTTAGTCCAAACTCACTTGGACACCAGAGGCTTTGGAGAAGAGAAGAGTGAACAAGCTCTTGAGTGCCATGGGTTTTGGTGTCTCCACACTAAGACCACAATGCTGATAAAGACAAAATCCAGGTCGGACCCCAAGAGAGTGACTGGATCCTCCAATGCGGATGAGGAGGAGAGGGCCTGCCTGGTAGGGAAGAACCAAGGATGCCCGTGGGCACTTAGGCAGCAAGTCTCTGGGTCACTTTACCGCAACTGAACAAAATCTATTGTTAGCAACTCACATTAGGAAACCACTGAGAGGTCTAGGCTGCTGTCCATCCTTAATCATGGGTAAGTTGAACCTGCAGAGACCTGTCTTGCCTTCTAGCAGCACACACACGCACCTGTGAGTTCTTGCCTAACATAGGACGAAAGAGAAGGGCAATGACGCCAGGACAAAGCTTGCCTCTGTCTTATGAACTAAACTCACAGGTAATGTTCCTGACCTGCTGCTGGGCCTCCAGCTTCCACCCACCTCACCTCTGGTGCCTTTTGAGCCTTTCTGCCTCAACTAAGTTCCCTGAGCCCAAGCTGCCTGCTCCTTCAAGCCTGTGGAATGTGGCCTCATGCCTGCCTGACTTTGTGGCCCATTAGGATGTTGGCACCCAGCCCTGACCCCTTCCAGGTATCTCTGCCCTGCTGTGGCCTGTGCCCAGGCTCCAGAAAGAATAGCACAAATAACCCCATCAGCCAGGCAGACACGACTTCACAGGCACATAAGGAACTAGAACACAGGCTCCTGTGTGGACAAAATGCAGCCCCAAGGGCACATCTGAGACCCACGGAGTAGCCCACAGCAACACGTGAACCAAAGGAAAGGAAGATGCTACTTCCTCAGCACAGCCCAAATAAAGACAAACCAGCGATTTGGCTCTAAAAATGCATTTTTGGCAAAGTAACCTATGAAGGTCTTGGTTTATGAGAGTAAGGAAATTAAAACAAAAAGAAATCTATGTTGGGCAAGATTTTATCTTGACAATGTTCCTTTAACTGATGTAAAATGTGAAGAAACTGACTGTAATTGATTCCAAGGAAGGATGCCAGAGATTCCTCAGCATTGGATCCAAGCTTAAAAAAGGAATTGTTGGGCCTGATTAGTATGGTGATTTTATTTTGTTAATCTTTCCTCTACAGTTCAGATGTTCATGTTTACAGACAAGAAATTCACCCCATTAACAAATGGAACACTTCAACACTGCAAAATGACACCATGACATATTGCTCTGGTAGTCTGCGTTATGACATTGTTGCCAAGACCCAGAGGGCCCACCTATCAGTGTGGTTCCCCTGGCAAGCTGGGGGTTATGAGAAGAAGCTGACACCTAAGGCACCGATAAGAGATAACCTCGCCACTGCCATGTGGGCTCTGTGCAACACCCAGGTATCATGGTGGGGCCAGATCGCCCAGCCCCTGAAGTCCCTTCCTTCTTCATGCTGCAACCCTTGGCCCTCACAAACACCTGGGCACAAGAACAGTGACAGGCAGGGAACATATCAGAGCAGGTCCCACCAGTATAGCAGCAGCTGGACTTTCTCTGCTGTTGGTCTCCTGACCCAAGAAACCAGGAACAAGTTTTCTGTAAATAGTAGAACCACAGTATTAGCCTCTTACCAATGACCAAGGTGTGGGGTGAAAAGGGAGGAGAAATAGTAAAACAGAAAACCGTGTTACAGTCACTTAGCCTCACTTTGGGGGTGGTGAGAGACAAAGAAAGGCAATAAAATTATTTAACAAAAGTGCAACATAAAAGTCATAAAAAGGAATGAAATATTGATTTATGCTACAATGTGGACGAACCTTGAAAACATGATGCTAAGTGAAAGAAGCCAGACGCTAAAGTTCACCTATTGCATGATTCCATTTGTATGAAAAGTCCAGAATAGGTAAATCCACAGAGACAGAAAGCAGAGCGGTGGCTGCCAGGGCCTTGGGTGAGCCGGGAATAGGGAGTGACTTTTTTTTTTTTTTTGAGACAGAGTCTCACTCTGTCGCCCAGGCTGGAGTGTAGTGGTGCGATCTCAGCTCACTGCAAGCTCCGCCTCCCGGGTTCATGCCATTCTCCCGCCTCGGCCTCCCGAGTAGCTGGGACTACAGGCGCCCGCCACCTCGCCCGGCTAGTTTTTTGTATTTTTTTAGTAGAGACAGGGTTTCACCGTGTTAACCAGGATGGTCTCGATCTCCTGACCTCGTGATCCGCCCGTCTCGGCCACCCAAAGTGCTGGGATTACAGGCTTGAGCCACTGTGCCTGGCCCGGGAGTGACTTCTTAATGGGTACAGGGTTTCCTTCGGGATTGATGAAAAAGTTAGTGGTGATGGTGTATATTGTGAATGTGTTAAATACCTCTGGACTTTACATTGTGAACAAGTTAATTTTATGTCAAATGAATCACACCTCAATTTTGAAAAATTTGTAAATACAGCATAAACATATTGGTCCAATGAATGAGAATGGCTTTCTGATAGAATGCAGGTTCCCAGGACTGTCAGGAGTCTCTCCTTCCCTGCCCCCCGCCCTTTTGGAAAGCCCCTTAAGATTACTGAGCAAGTCATTTCCACTCATGGGGCCTCAGTTCTCACTCAGGTACTTGTAACATAAGACATGCTTCCAGTCCAGATGGTCTGTGATCCCATTATTCCTCCTACCTCTGGGAGAATGGCTTTAACAGACATGAGAGAACACACATACATGACCACGGTCATCCTCAGCACCAAACACAGAGGGCAGAAGGATCAACAGACTACAGAGTATCTGACAGAAACTTAGAGAAAGGCTGATGATACCAACTTTTAAATAAAAACTAATGTTTATTATTCACTACTTGTCACACACTGTTCTCAGTATTTGTATATGCACTGGTTTATTTCATCACAGTCATTTTACAGATGAGAAAACAGAGCTACAGGAAGGTAAGTAACTTATGCAAGGTTCCCTGCATCATACAGAAATATTCCCTGCATCATACAGGAAATAATTGGTGGAGTAGAGATTTGATCCCAGAAAGTCTGGGTCCAAAGTCTACAGGCTTAACCTCTCTGCTTCACAGCCTCTCCATAGACAGGATCCATTTTATTGTGGATTTTATTTTAGGTCTAAGATTGGTGCTGATAGGACCATGCTTGTCCTGGATAAACAGAGGAATTCTACAGGTAATAGGATAAGAAAAGAACACTGGACTGATAGAAGATCTGTATTCCAGATCCATCTTGGTCACTGGTATTGTGACTTTGAGCAGATTACAAAACCTCTCTGGCCCTCAGCATCCTCCTCTATAAAATGAGAAGTTGAACTAGATCAATAGTTTTCCAATGATTTAATCAGTGTAACTGTCTTCAGATTAAACCTCACTGAGAAACCCAGTATCTACAACATACAAGCATTGAGCTGTTCTGGCTCAAGGTGGGGGAAGGAGGATGCAGACCCACTTTCCATGCCCCAAGCAGCTCCTGAGACACTGTCTTGGAACCCTTGTAACTCTGTGGAATACAATTTGAAAACCTCTAAGGTTTCTTTTTAAAAAACCTAAAAACCTTTAATTCAAATACTTCATCCTTAGGCGTTCTTTAACACTGTGGGAAAACTTACAATCTTCTGGTCACTTTGCTCAAAAACATGGGTTTGGATTGATGGCTTTGTGCAGAGGAGGCGAAGGTTTCAGGTATGAAGCACGAGGGGATCATTCCAAGGATGTATAAGGATGTCCAAAACCTAAACCTTCTGGGGGGCACAGCCTCCCTCTTCTCTAACTGCTGGATGCTACCAGCCCAGTGGGCCCCTCTCGGGAGACAAGCTGTTCAGTTCTCAGTCTGTGCGTTTTCTCTAAATAGCTCCACAATTATTAAGCTGGGTTATTTAATAGAGTTTTTAACATTGATTAAAGTAGTACTACTTAATTCTTCATAAAACTTAATGCTGATATTTCCTCTGGTCCCCTTCATCAAGCTTGGTCACTGAATCATTGGATAAAATGTGTCAGGGAGAAAGCGAGTCCTTCATGCTCGCTCTGCAAAGATCAACCGACAGAGGCCTCCAGGGAAGGGACCTTCTGCTTTAAATGCCCACGCTCAAGTCAATTCCATTCTCTCCTCTCACTTCACAGGGATTTATCAATTTAAGTTTGCTGCAGTGCTTGGAAGAGGTTATACAATTGTTATGATGCAGTGTTCAAGGCAGACGGCTACCCATAACTCAGAGGCCAAGACAAACAGGAATATATTAATAGCAGCCGTAACATAAAGGTAATTTATTTCCAGTATGTGGGAACTGAGGGGATCAGCAGATCAGACTGTTAAGCATTTAAGCATTAAAGCAAAGGAGCTTAATACACGGGGGGCAGACAGAAGGAGAAAGATGGAGAGAAGAAAGATTGATCTCCTTTGGAAACAATGTAGCATCTGAACCAATTAACCAAGAAACAATTATGTAGTTATGGGCAACACCAGGCAAAAAGGAAAAGCCATTCTCCTAAACCCCCTTGCTCTGCCATTTGGGTGGTATATGCCACCCAAGGGGCAAAGCACTTGTTCAGCACTGGAAGAGAGTTTATACCAGGAAACATTTTCCTTTTCTTTACACCCCTGCTCCCCAGCATCATCTGGCTTGCTAGCCTGATGACAATAAACCAAAAAAAAAAAAAAACCCTGTTTTTAATTTAGTGAAATATCACAGTATCTTTCTTTGGGAAATGGCCAGAAGGAACTAGAAAGCTATTTCTCCACTAACTTTTTTTGAAACCCACAAAACCTGAAGGAAAAGCATCATTTCATAGTTTTAGTTCTTCTTTTAAAACATAACAGGGTACACATTTTGATTTTGTACTCCAAGAATATATACTGCATACTCCTCAAAATTTCCCCCATAGTACTTTGTAAGAAAAGAATCTGACCGGGGGAGTGGGGGGGGAGGGGGACGGAGCAAGATGGCTGAATAGGAATAGCTCCAGTCTCCAGCTCCCAGCGCGAGCAACACAGAAAACAGGTGATTTTTGTATTTTCAACTGAGGTACTGGGTTCATCTCACTAGGGAGTGCCGGACAATCGGTGCTGGTCAGCTGCTGCAGCCCAACCAGCGAGAGCTGAAGCAGGGCGAGGCATCGCCTCACCTGGGAAGCACAAAGGGGAAGGGAATTCCTTTTCCTAACCAGGGAAACTGAGACACACAACACCTGGAAAATCGGGTAACTCCCACCCCAATACTGTGCTTTACCAAGGGTCTTAGCAAACGGGCACACCAGGAGATTATATCCCACACCTGGCCAGGAGGGTCCCACGCCCACAGAGCCTCCCTCATTGCTAGCACAGCAGTCTGCGATCTAAGGGCAACACAGCAGCGAGGCTGGGGGAGGGGTGCCAGCCATTGATGAGGCTTAAATAGGTAAACAAAGACCCTGGGAAGTTCGAACTGGATGGAGCTCACAGCAGCTCAAGGAGGCCTGCCTGTCTCTGTAGACTCCACCTCTGAGGACAGGCACAGCTAAACAACAACAACAACAACAACAAAGCAGCAGAAACCTCTGCAGATGCAAACGACTCTGTCTGACAGCTTTGAAGAGAGCAGTGGATCTCCCAACACGGAGGTTGAGATCTGAGAATGGACAGACTGCCTGCTCAAGTGGGTCCCTGACCCCTGAGTAGCCTAACTGGGAGACATCCCCCACTAGGGGCAGACCGACACCCCACACCTCACAGGGTGGAGTACACCCCTGAGAGGAAGCTTCCAAAGCAAGAATCAGACAGGTAAACTCACTGTTCGGCAATATTCTATCTTCTGCAGCCTCTGCTGCTGATATCCAGGCAAACAGGGTCTGGAGTGGACCTCAAGCAATCTCCAACAGACCTACAGCTGAGGGTCCTGACTGTTAGAATGAAAACTAACAAACAGGAAGGACACCCACACCAAAACTCCATCAGTACGTCACCATCATCAAAGACCAGAGGCAGATAAAACCACAAAGATGGGGAAAAAGCAGGGCAGAAAAGCTGGAAATTCAAAAAATAAGAGCGCATCCCCCCTCCAAAGGAACGCAGCTCATCGCCAGCAACAGATCAAAGCTGGACGGAGAATGACTTTGATGAGATGAGAGAAGAAGACTTCAGTCCATCAAACTTCTCAGAGCTAAAGGAGGAATTATGTACCCAGCGCAAAGAAACTAAAAATCTTGAAAAAAGAGTGGAAGAATTGATAAGTAGAATAATTAATGCAGAAAAGGCCATAAACGAACTGACAGAGATGAAAACCATGACACGAGAAATACGTGACAAATGCACAAGCTTCAGTAACTGACTCGATCAACTAGAAGAAAGAGTATCAGCGATTGAGGATCAAATGAATGAAATGAAGCGAGAAGAGAAATCTAAAGAAAAAAGAGGAAAAAGAAATGAACAAAGCCTGCAAGAAGTATGGGATTATGTAAAAAGACCAAATCTACGTCTGATTGGGGTGCCTGAAAGTGAGGGGGAAAATGGAACCAAGGTGGAAAACACTCTTCAGGATATCATTCAGGAGAACTTCCCCAACCTAGTAGGGCAGGCCAACATTCAAATTCAGGAAATACAGAGAACGCCACAAAGATACTCCTCAAGAAGAGCAACTCCAAGACACATAATTGTCAGATTCACCAAAGTTGAAATGAAGGAAAAAATCTTAAGGGCAGCCAGAGAGAAAGGTCGGATTACCCACAAAGGGAAGTCCATCAGACTAACAGCAGATCTCTCGGCAGAAACTCTACGGGCCAGAAGAGAGTGGGGGCCAATATTCAACATTCTTAAAGAAAAGAATTTTCAACCCAGAATTTCATATCCAGCCAAACTAAGTTTCATAAGTGAAGGAGAAATAAAATCCCTTACAGATAAGCAAATGCTTAGAGATTTTGTCACCACCAGGCCTGCCTCACAAGAGACCCTGAAGGAAGCACTAAACATGGAAAGGAACAACTGGTACCAGCCATTGCAAAAACATGCCAAAATGTAAAGACCATCGAGGCTAGGAAGAAACTGCATCAACTAACGAGCAAAATAACCAGTTAATATCATAATGGCAGGATCAAGTTCACACATAACAATATTAACCTTAAATGTAAATGGACTAAATGGTCCAATTAAAAGACACAGACTGGCAAACTAGATAAAGAGTCAAGACCCATCAGTTTGCTGTATTCAGGGGACCCATCTCACATGCAGAGACACACATAGGCTCAAAATAAAGGGATGGAGGAAGATCTACCAAGCAAATGGAGAACAAAAAAAAAAGCAGGAGTTGCAATCCTAGTCTCTGATAAAACAGACTTTAAACCATCAAAGATCAAAAGAGACAAAGAATGCCATTACATAATGGTAAAGGGATCAATTCAACAGGAAGAGCTAACTATCCTAAATATATTTGCACCCAATACAGGAGCACCCAGATTCATAAAGCAAGTCCTTAGAGACTTACAAAGAGACTTAGACTCCCATACAATAATAATGGGAGACTTCAACACCCCACTGTCAACATTAGACAGATCAATGAGACAGAAAGTTAACAAGGATATCCAGGAATTGAACTCATCTCTGCAGCAAGCAGGCCTAAAAGACATCTACAGAACTCTCCACCCCAAATCAACAGAATATACATTCTTCTCAGCACCACATCACACTTATTCCAAAATTGACCACATAATTGGAAGTAAAGCACTCCTCAGCAAATGTACAAGAACAGAAATTATAACAAACTGTCTCTCAGACCACAGTACAATCAAACTAGAACTCGGGACTAAGAAAATCAATCAAAACCGCTCAACTACATGGAAACTAAATAACCTGCTCCTGAATGACTACTGGGTACATAACGAAATGAAGGCAGAAATAAAGATGTTCTTTGAAACCAATGAGAACGAAGATACAACATACCAGAATCTCTGGGACACATTTAAAGCAGTGTGTAGAGGGAAATTTATAGCACTAAATGCCCACAAGAGAAAGCTGGAAAGATCTAAAATTGACACTCTAACATCACAATTAAAAGAACTAGAGAAGCAACAGCAAACACATTCAAAAGCTAGCAGAAGGCAAGAAATAACTAAGATCAGAGCAGAACTGAAGGAGATAGAGACACAAAAAACCCTCCAAAAAAATCAATGAATCCAGGAGTTGGTTTTTTGAAAAGATCAACAAAATTGATGGACCGCTAGCAAGACTAATAAAGAAGAAAAGAGAGAAGAATCAAATAGATGCAATAAAAAATGATAAAGGGGATATCACCACCGACCCCACAGAAATACAAACTACCATCAGAGAATACTATAAACACCTCTACACAAATCAACTAGAAAATCTAGAAGAAATGGATAATTTTCTGGACACTTACACTCTCCCAAGACTAAACCAGGAAGAAGCTGAATCCCTGAATAGACCAATAGCAGGCTCTGAAATTGAGGCAATAATTAATAGCCTACTAACCAAAAAAAGTCCAGGACCAGATGGATTCACAGCCGAATTCTACCAGAGGTATAAGGAGGAGCTGGTACCATTCCTTCTGAAACTATTCCAATCAATAGAAAAAGAAGAAATCCTCCCTAACTCATTTTATGACGCCAACATCATCCTGATACCAAAGCCTGGCAGAGACACAACAAAAAAAGAGAATTTTAGACCAATATCCCTGATGAACATCGATGCAAAAATCCTCAATAAAATACTGGCAAACCGGATCCAGCAGCACATCAAAAAGCTTATCCACCATGATCAAGTGGGCTTCATCCCTGGGATGCAAGGCTGGTTCAACATATGCAAATCAATAGTAATTCAGCATAGAAACAGAACCAAAGACAAAAATCACATGATTATCTCAATAGATGCAGAAAAGGCCTTCGACAAAATTCAACAGCCCTTCATGCTAAAAACGCTCAGTAAATTCGGTATTGATGGAACGTATCTCAAAATAATAAGAGCTATTTATGACAAACCCACAGCCAATATCATTCTGAATGGGCAAAAACTGGAAAAATTCCCTTTGAAAACTGGCACAAGACAGGGATGCCCTCTCTCACCACTCCTATTCAACATAGTGTTGGAAGTTCTGGCTGGGGCAATCAGGCAAGAGAAAGAAAGTGTATTCAGTAAGGAAAAGAAGAAGTCAAATTGTCCCTGTTTGCACATGACATGATTGTATATTCAGAAAACCCCATTGTCTCAGCCCAAAATCTCCTTAAGCTGATAAGAAACTTCAGGAGCCAGGTGCGGTGGCTCACGCCTGTAATCCCAGCACTTTGGGAGGCCAAGGCGGGCGGATCACAAGGTCAGGAGACTGAGACCATGGTGAAACCCCATCTCTACTAAAAATACAAAAAATTAGCCGGGCGCGGTGGCGGGCGCCTGTAGTCCCAGCTACTAGGGAGGCTGAGGCAGGAGAATGGCGTGAACCCAGGAGGCGGAGCTTGCAGTGAGCCAAGATCGTGCCACTGCACTCCAGCCTGGTGGACAGAGTGAGACTCCGCCTCAAAAAAAAAAAAAAAAAAAAAAAAGGAAGAAACTTCAGCAAAGTCTCAGGATACAAAATTAATGTGCAAAAATCACAAGCATTCTTATACACCAGTAACAGACAAACAGAGAGCCAAATCATGAATGAGCTTCCATTCACAATTGCTTCAAGGAGAATAAAATACCTAGGAATCCAACTTACAAGGGATGTAAAGGACCTCTTCAAGGAGAACTACAAACCACTGCTCAGTGAAATAAAAGAGGACACTAACAAATGGAAGAACATACCATGCTCATGGATAGGAGGAATCAATATCGTGAAAATGGTCATACTGCCCAACGTAATTTATAGATTCAATGCCATCCCCTTCAAGCTACCAATGAGTTTCTTCAAAGAATTGGAAAAAACTGCTTTAAAGTTCATATGGAACCAAAGAAGAGCTCACATTGCCAAGACAATCCTAAGTCAAAAGAACAAAGCTGGAGGCATCACGCTACCTGACTTCAAACTATACTACAAGGCTACAGTAACCAAAACAGCATGGTACTGGTACCAAAACAGAGATATAGACCAATGGAACAGAACAGAGTCCTCAGAAATAATACCATACATCTACAGCCATCTGATCTTTGACAAACCTGAGAGAAACAAGAAATGGGGAAAGGATTCCCTATTTAATAAATGGTGCTGGGAAAATTGGCTAGCCATAAGTAGAAAGCTGAAACTGGATCCTTTCCTTACTCCTTATACGAAAATTAATTCAAGATGGATTAGAGACTTAAATGTTAGACCTAATACCATAAAAACCCTAGAAGAAAACCTAGGTAATACCATTCAGGACATAGGCATGGGCAAGGACTTCATGTCTAAAACACCAAAAGCAATGGCAACAAAAGCCAAAATTGACAAATGGGATCTATTTAAACTAAAGAGCTTCTGCACAGCAAAAGACACTACCATCAGAGTGAACAGGCAACCTACAGAATGGGAGAAAATTTTTGCAATCTACTCATCTGACAAAGGGCTAATATCCAGAACCTACAAAGAACTCAAACAAATTTACAAGAAAAAAACAACCCCATCAAAAAGTGGGCAAAAGATATGCATAGACATTTCTCAAAAGAAGACATGCATACAGCCAACAGACACATGAAAAAATGCTCGTCATCAATGGCCATCAGATAAATGCAAATCAAAACCACAATGAGATACCATCTCACACCAGTTAGAATGGCAATCATTCAAAAGTCAGGAAACAATAGGTGCTGGAGAGGATATGGAGAAATAGGAACACTTTTACACTGTTGGTGGGATTGTAAGCTAGTTCAACCATTATGGAAAACAGTATGGCAATTCCTCAAGGATCTAGAACTAGAAGTACCATATGACCCAGCCATCCCATTACTGGGTATATACCCAAAGGATTATAAATCATGCTGCTATAAAGACACATGCACACGTATGTTTACTGTGGCACTATTCACAATAGCAAAGACTTGGAATCAACCCAAATGTCCATCAGTGACAGACTGGATTAAGAAAATGTGGCACATATACACCATGGAATACTATGCAGCCATAAAAAAGGACGAGTTTGTGTCCTTTGTAGGGACATGGATGCAGCTGGAAACCATCATTCTCAGCAAACTATCGCAAGAACAGAAAGCCAAACACCGCATGTTCTCACTCACAGGTGGGAACTGAACAATGGGATAACTTGGACTCGGGAAGGGGAACATCACACACCAGGGCCTATTATGGGGAGGGGGGAGAGGGGAGGGATGGCATTGGGAGTTATACCTGATGTAAATGACAAGCTGATGGGTGCTGACGAGTTGATGGGCGCAGCACACCAACATGGCACAAGTATATGTATGTAACAAACCTGCATGTTATGCACATGTACCCTAGAACTTAAAGTATAATAATAATAATAAAAAAGGAAAAGAATCTGACCACCAGCTTGACTGAAAATCAACACTGCAAAGTCTTGTACACACTAAACTCTCACATGAAATCTTTACAATTTACTTTTTAAAAAGAATATTCACATGGTTTAAGTCTTAGAAGTTTGTGTCAAAACCCAAATGTTCGGAAAAGCATACACCATTTGTACACAGTGTAAAAAAGGCAGTATTTATTGAATAAAAAAAGACATTGCCTTATACAGAGGAGTGAAGGCTTCCAGCATCTGCAACTTCACACGCATCCAACTACTCACTTTCAGTGTCTCTTAAATGTGTTCCCTTCATTCATTCCTACCCATTGCCACTGCTAATAATTCAGAACTCGCCTCACCTCTCACCTTTGTTGGTGTCATTGTCTGGCAGAAATTTGTATCTAACTGATCCATCTGACTTGAGGCTCCCTCCTCAACCCCAATCGATTTTTCCCTCCAAATCCAACCTCATCATTCTAATACACAGATGTGACCATGTACCTTCCCTCCCTAAGCATTTTCAAGGCTCCCTATTACCAACAGGAAAATCCAAAAGCTTTAGCAGAGCCAATAAGTTCTTGCCCATCTTGCCCAGCTCAGGTTTTCAGCTTTATCTTCTATTCATCCATCCTTCTCTTTTGTATCCTTTTCTCCCACCCAAATACATAGACCTCCAACTCTCACCTTCTTCAAACTGTTGACCATTTATACTCACACCTCTTCCAGCCAGCAACTGTTTCCATCCATCCACCACTGAATAGGCCAAAAAGAATGCCAGCTCCTCCATGAAACTTTCCGACATTGCCAGGCCATTGGCTTTCTCCTGGTCTTTCAAAGGCGTTTGCACATACGTCTACTAGTAAGATAATAATTTGTTCTGTTATTGTTTCCAGTAACTGCCTTCCCCCCTTGGTTATCCTAGTGAGGTGCTACAGAGGGGAATTATTTGTCTTTGTCTGTTCTGTGTCTAGCAAATCCTCGTAAATGACTGATAAATGCATGAATAAAACAAGTCAGGAGTTTAAAACCTGAGAAGAGGACAAAAATATGTGAAGTTAAATACTGAACAATAGAGATGGGTAATGGTTCTGCTCGGCCGATGAAAGAAAGAAATTAGGGGAGAATAGACAAGTGCCATAAAAATCCCAAGGCTGGTATTTTAGGTGAAAGCTTCTCCAAGAGGAGTTATTGGAGTCTTCAAAGGATGAAGAGGATTTGAGTCAGAAGACAGAAGACGGAACAGCATTTTGGAAGGCTGAGATGTGAGAGAATAAAGGAAAACAGGAAGGCCCAAACTGTGTTTGGAGACTCAAAGTAAAATGGGCCCAGAACCATTTTTGGAGGCTTAGAGTAAACTAAGTCCTCAACAAGGAAGTGTCTGACCCTCCACTCTGCAGAGAGTGCAGAGGTGGAACAGGACAAGTTGACCACCACATTCACCTCTAGAGTCTCTAACACACACCGCAACACCCAGGGTACTCACCTAATGGATGTCAACCATGGCAGGAGGCAGACAGCACTGCCCCAGCTGTGCTGAGGCACCACTGCCTGGGATCAACTTTCCAGATGTTGGGTGGAATATGCAGAACCATGGAACATGTCTCGGCACAGCTAGAGGTCATCTTTCCAGTCTGAATCTAAGTCAGAAGTGACCCTTCCCACTAGAAGGGGATCCTTCACTACAACCTTAGAATTGCACAGAGACAGAAAACGCAGAGTAAGGGAACTGAGAGCAGCACTTTGTGGAGGCTGTGGGGAAGGCTAAGCCTGCATTCCCCAGAAATAAGTGCCTAGAGCCTCCATTGTGACAAATGCATAAATGAAGTTTAGTACCTAATCAGAAGAACTGTGAAGAAAAGTTGGCACTCCCGAACAATCCAAACAAGAACAGTGCAGGATAGTCAGAGAAGACCCAGACTGGACTAGCACAGATATCACAGCCATGGCCACACCAGCTAAGGTCTGCACCAGCTCCTGGCAGGAGGGATGGGTGATTGGTGCCACAGCCTGCTTTGGTCTTTGTGGTTTGTTGCATATAAGTTTGTGGTCTACAGTGCATAGAGACCTCCTGACAGGTCAGAGTGCAGACGCTCTCCACAGGCCCTTTGGTTCATCTTAATCAAATCCCAAGACACAGGCCACATGTCAGAACCTGCTACTTGTCTGCCAGTATCCACTCTCCCACATGGCTGCCCCGAACAAAGACTGCATTTCCTACCTTTCGGTGGACTAAGTTCTGGTTGTTGGGCTGGGAGGACAAAGAGATGGGTGCAACCTGCCTTTGACTCCTCTTCCTCCATCCTGCTGCCTGGACGGTGAACACAGTGGGAAGCCATCATGGGCCATGCAGGGAGGGCAACACTCTAGGGGGGCAGGAGCAACAACACAGAAGGGGCCTGGGAGTCTGACACGGGGACACCCTAGATTGCTTGAGAGAGAAATCAATGTCTACCCCCATTAAATTCATTGCTATTTTGGGTTTCTATTATAGCAGCTAGCTCTGTATTCCCCATCTAAGGATGTGGTCTGTAAATACCTGGCCCAGGTGGAGCTGGCCAAACAGTCAGAGCCAAGATTCCTGGGCCTATGTGGAAGTCAGGAAGGAAGCCCCAGCTGGGCGCGGTGGCTCAAGCCTGTAATCCCAGCACTTTGGGAGGCCGAGGCGGGCGGATCACGAGGTCAGGAGATCGAGACCATCCTGGCTAACATGGTGAAACCCCATCTCTACTAAAAAAAAAATACAAAAAAACTAGCCGGGCGTGGTGTTGGGAGCCTGTAGTCCCAGCTACTCGGGAGGCTGAGGCAGGAGAATGGCGTCAACCCGGGAGGCGGAGCTTGCAGTGAGCTGAGATCCAGCCACTGCACTCCAGCCCGGGCGACAGAGCAAGACTCCGTCTCAAAAAAAAAAAAAAAAGAAGAAGGCCTTTATGCAATTTTCTCATAATGAGCCTCAGGTTTGCCCATATATCATTCTGCCACAGGGCTTGCAGTGCAGTAAATGAAAAGATCTAGGTAAATATCTCCGGATTGATTAAAAGCCTGTTCACTTGGAGCCAAGAGAAGGAAACCCAAGCTCAACATCTGTCAATTCCCAAAAGAGGGAGCCTCATAAAATTTCTGCACTGGGTACTAAGGGCAGAGTTTAGCTATTGCCTCATTCAACTCCTTCCCTTACTCTGGGAAGATTAAACTAGGTGGAAACCCAGGTTTCCTGACTCCCAGTGCAGTGCTCTTTCCAAGATATCTTACTGCCACTTTGAAGGCATTCATAATCTGAATGAAGCCTATTAAGCAGCAAAACATACTATCAGGCCCTGGTGTTCTGAAGAAGGCGTTGGGTGGCTATGCATTCCTACACATTACATCTGTCCTTTTTTTTTTTTTAATTGGCAACCGTGAGCTGTGAGCCACATTTACTCAGAAAGGCACATTTTTGTTAAACTGGACTTACTAAGATGACTGGAAGCAGACATCCAAGAAGCACAGTAAGTACCTTTCCCAAACGACTTGTCCTGGAGCAGTTACTAACGGCGCACCTCTGCCTGCTTTTGTGAAACCTGCACTCCTGGCATTTAGGACAGGCTGAGGAAGTAATGAGGAGAGCCCAGAGCTTCCACACCAGCCAGAAGGAGGAAGCTCTCACTCAGCAGGTGGCGGCTTCTCCTGGGGAAATCCTGGAGGCTCGTTGTTCCTGTCAACTACTATAATGTGCCCATAAATTTCCTTTGACAGGAGACACAGTGTCTAAGGAGTAGAAAGTGATAAAAACCAAAAATGTAAAAGCATTCCTGCCAGAACTCAGCCCTTCTCCACGCATGGCGTTAAAGATACAAGAAAGGAAGCCACTCTCCGCACCCTACGCGCCATCCCTGCCCACTAGGGCTTTCCAGGGTAGTAAGACCAGAAGCCACAGAATAGAGAATGGGTTCGAAAGGTCACTCCAACATACGTGAACCTACAGAACGACAGAACGCTCGATGCACCACCACCAAAACAGGTGGTCTGTTTGTCAGCTTGGCTGTTTTCTTTCGTTTGTTTTTAATGGCAGACCCAGAACGAGTTAATAATTTGGGGGGCTCAGTGCAGAATGAAAATACAGTGCTCCCTATTCAAACTTTATTAAGAATTTCAAGGCTGTGACAGCAGAGCATAAAACCAGGCTCAGAGCCCTTCTCACTGGGAGACTGTACAAGCTGCGTGTCCTCCAAGCCAACCCTGGGTAGCCTCTACCTTCCACAGCATTCTCTTTTTATACCAAATAGAATGAATGGTTTAAGTACAGTAAGTCCTCACTTAATGTCACCGACAGGTTCTCAGGAATTGTCACTTTAAGAGAAATGATGATATAAGAGTATTACAAAATTGGTATAACACAACCCGTTTTACCATAAGCTAATGGATACGAACAAGAGTTAAGGCTGGGTAACGTGGCTCATGCCTGTAATCTCAACACTTTTGGAGGCTGAGATGGGAGGATCATTTGAGCCCAGGAGTTTGAGACCAGACTGGGCAACATAGAGTGACCCCTTCTCTACAAAAAAAATACAAAAATTAGCTGTGTGTAGTCACATGCACCTGTAGTTCCAGCTACTCAGCTACTTGGGAGGCTGAGGCAGGAGGATCACTTCGGCCCAGGGGTCCAAGTTATGATTGTGCCACTGCAGTCCCCCGGGGTGAGACTCTGTCTCAAAAAAAAAAAAAGTTCCTTAGGGCATCTTTCTGGTCATGAAAACATTACCAAACCCCCCCAAAAAACCCCAAATTTCTAAATAAAGACCAAAACACTGACAATACTAAACATTGAAACAAATGTGAGCTATAATACATTTAAGAAAGATTACCAGAAATGAGATAATTATTTACACAAGTACTCCAGTTCCCCTGAACTCAGGTGGCCAGAGCCTATCCTGGCAGCTCAGGGTGCACGGCAGGACCCAATCCTGGACAGGCGGCCATTCCATCACATAGAGCACTCACACACACACACACACACACACACACACACTCAAGCTGGGACCATGTAGATGCACCAATTCACCTAAGTGCATAGCTTTGGGATGTGGGAGGAAACAGGAAAGGCTAAGAAAACCCATACAGACGTGGGGAGAACTTGCAAACTTCACCCAGACAGTGGCCCTGGCCAGAAATCAGTTTTTTCTTCTCATCAATGTCATAATGAAATGATGTTGAACAAAATAAATTTATTCAAAGACCTGCTGTACTTGCGATAGTCTGAATGTGTCCCCCAAAATGGATGTGTTGGAAACTTAACCCCCAATGCAATAATGTTGGGAGGTGGAGCCTCTTCGAGGTGTTTAGATTGTGAAGGCTTTACTCTCATGAATCCATTAATACCACCATAAAAAGGGCTTGCATGGTTCTCTGTTGCCTTCTGCCGTGTGAGAAGCAGTAAGAAAGCCTTCACCAGATGCTGGCGCCTAGATCTTGGACTTCCCAGTCTCCAGAACTGTGACAGATGTCTTTTTTTTTTTTTTTTTTTTTTTTGAGATGAAGTTTCTCTCTTGTTGCCCAGGCTAGAGTGCAATGGCGTGATCTTGGCTCACTGCAACATCCACCTCCCAGGTTCAAGCGATTCTCCCGTCTCAGCCTCCTGAGTAGCTGGAATTATAGGTGCCCACCACTAGGCCTGGCTAATTTTTAGAATTTTTAGTACAGATGGGTTTCACCATGTTGGCCAGGCTGGTGTCAAACTCCTGACCTCGTGATCCACCCACCTCGGCCCCCCAAAGTGCTGGGATTACAGGCGTGAGCCATAGCGACCGGCCAAAATAAATGGCTTTATAAATCACCCAGTCTCAGGTTTCTGATAGAGCAGCACCAAATTGACTACGATAGTGCTCTACTTCTGTGTTTAAATTACCTGTAGCAAATCCTGACTCCTTTGCCTGTAGCGTAGGTGACCCTGAGCAAGTTATTTAAGCTCTCTGAGCCTCGGCTTCCTCAACTGTAAGTTAGAAATGACAACATAGAAAATGATCTATGCAAAGCTATTTGCAGTTGGTTATTATCAACTATTATTATTACCTAGTAAAAAGCCAGTTGATTAAGAAATGTACTGAGTGATAATTCGTGATTAGGAAGCATTTGTGAACCCAGTATCTAGAAATAATTTTACCACTAGGGAAAAATAGTTGATGTGTGGATATTTTCCTATTTACCCTGGAAACTATTCTATGAAAGACTTTTCATATATGGCCCCAAGAAGTCAGTTCCTGGCCACTGAGCAGAAGTTACTGGTAGGCAAATATGGGTTCCATACAGGGAAGAACTTTCTAATTCACCATCTGTTGAGAGGAGCTAATGAGTTCTTCATGGCCAAGGGCATTCAAGGAGGCTGAACCACCACCTTGTCAAGATGCAGAGCGAATTTATGTATTAGGCAGATGGCATTCAAATTCTCTTCCACTCCTGAGATTCGATGGATTTGGTGCAATTTCAGTGCTTCTATTCTGTAGCTATGATGTCTAATTTTATTCCTCCCATGGCCCTCCACCAAATCAGCCCTTCTGTCTTCCCTTCTTTCCTGCTCAACCATTTTGTTGGAGCCAAGTGTACTTATAGTCCCAGGAAGCTTTACAGCATCTAAAGTTTTCCTTTCCTACTGTCTCCTCGGCTGTCTTAAGTAGTCCACCTTCTCCCATTCCACGGCATCCTCTATTTTTATTCCTGTATTCTTGTTATATGCATGTAGGCTTACTTCAGGAAATTTGTGCTGATTACATGACGTGAGAGGGGAGGAACCAGAGCTAAGGGTGCAAGGCATAGGTTTGGAGACAAACAGCCCTAGGCACCCAAATCAGTTCTCTCAGCTGCCAGGGGTGACACTGGACAACTTATTCAATCTCCCTGACCCTCAGTATTGTATCTGAAGAATCTAGAAAATATTAGCACCCACTTCATAGAGTTTTTCCGATGTTTCGGTGATCTAATACAAGCAAAGTGCTTCACATGGTATCTGGCACATAAGTAGTCCTCAGTGAAAGTTAGCAGTTATTATTATTGCTGTCCACCAAAGAGCATTTGTTAATGGCCTCATATTCCTGCCTCTTTCAGTTTCCAGGAGAAGTGTGTGTATGCATGTGTGTGCACATGTGTGCACATATGTGTGCACGTGAGAGAGGGAAAGAGAGACACAGGAGATATACACACACTCTCAGAGAGAGAAAGAGAGAGAAAAAGTTATCTGAAAGAAATGTATACCTTTTAACATTTGTCTTTACTACTATTTTAAAGCTCACCCTCCATATTCATGGTGCAATGCTGCATAGTAAGAAACATAAAAAGAAATTTAACAAATGGTTCCTCCCTGCAGAAAGTTTAAAAACATGAGAAATAAATAGAAACAGAAAGCCATCTACCACTGATATCTTAAGGATTCAATTAAGTCATAAATATTAAATACATGTAGGTATATACTTCATATTTTAAAATACTAAACATATTATGGACACTAAAAACTAAATCAATCTGTGAGTAAATCAAATGATTGCTATAGGTGATAGTATCCCCTCTCAAAAATACCATGTTACGTTAGAAATCATCCAGATTCTCTCTTTTCTTTTCTTTTCTTTTCTTTTCTTTCTTTCTTTCTTTCTTTCTTTTTCTTTCTCTCTCTTTCTTTCTTTTTTATTT
Source organism: Piliocolobus tephrosceles (assembly GCF_002776525.5). Classification (NCBI taxonomy): domain Eukaryota; kingdom Metazoa; phylum Chordata; class Mammalia; order Primates; family Cercopithecidae; genus Piliocolobus; species Piliocolobus tephrosceles. Next base: position 2,365,408 of record NC_045443.1, on the reverse strand, counting down.
TTATTTTAGATACAGGGGCTTGCTTTGTGGGCTAGGCTAGAGTAAGGTGGCATAATCATTGCTCACTGCAGCCTTGCACTCCTGGGCTCAAGTGATCTGCCTCAGCCTCCTGAGTGGCTGGGACTATAGGCACATGCCACCACACCCAGCTACTTTTTTAAAATATTTTTTTGTAGTGATGGGATCTCACTATGTTGCCCAGGCTGGTCTTGAACTTCTGGGCTCAAATGATCCTCCCACCTCACCCTCCCAAAGTATCGGGATTACAGGTATGAGCCACTGTACCCAGCCCCAGATTCCATTTCTAATCCTCAGTCAGCTCAATCTCTGCCTTTCCCTTTGCCCTGCCAACCTATCAAACCACAGACTCACAGAGTTCAGAGCCAAAGATCTAACTCAAGGAGTCACCCAGTTTGGATTCTCCTTTTTCCCCTTTAACAGCAGCCATCAGAATCCCATCTGTTAAGGGAGAGTGACACATTTTGCTCCCTCATTAGATAGTATTTAAGGTAGGGTTAAATATTTTTTAAAAATAAAATCTTGGGACCACTTCTTCAGCTGGTTCAGTTTATTTGCATATTTGTAGGAGAGCTAGGTTTGGAAAGAAAATCCAATGTTATGGTAAGGGAAAACTTCTGTCTTCTGTTTCACTCACGATCGTTCTACTCAAATGTAAATTTTGAGCACAATACTCTATTTTTATAATGAGATTTACTATATATTAAGTCAAGTTCCCTGTCCCCGCCAGGTACTGGTCAACTGAAGTGAGTTTTCTTTCCATATTAGTTGAGTCGTGCTTATTAAGACAGAGGGCCTGAATCAGCTCTGTCCCATCATCGGCTGCTGCTCTGTGCAATGCCCATGCGTGGCTCCATCCCAGTTGACGGAGGAAGTGCTCATCCACAACCATAAACTTCAGCTTCCCTTGCTCTGTTGCCTTCATCCTGACCGCCTCGCAGCATTCTAGCTTCCCCTCTCCAGCCGTGGTGCACTGGACCCAGCTTGTACTAGTTTGTGAGAGAAGATTGTACTAGTTTGTGAGAGAAGACTGTTAAATTTTCAGAAATTTTGCCAGCCGATTGTTCAACATGGCCAGTATAAAAACTAAATTATGTAAACTTACAATTAAATAAATCATAGTAGAAACAAAGAGAATAAATACTCAAAAACTCCTTCCTTCCTAATTATTTTACTACATTTTACCATTCCCTTTGCTCTCAAGGTTGCTTATCACACCCACTAGCCTATGATCTCTGCGTGGTGGAAACAGCACACAACGGTAAACCACTGCACAGCTCTCCCTGACTCCCCATGCAGCCGTGTTTACGTGGAGATTCTGAAATCAAGTCATCGTGAGAGTATTTACAACAGGGAGGTCAGCAAATGTGACATATCCGGGCTTGATTTATTGTTCTGTTAATTGTTTAGACCTCGGGTCTGCAAACTCTGCCCTGTGGCCTGTTTTCCTATGTCCCTTGAGCTAAGAATGGTTTTTATGTTTTCAAAGGTTGTAAAAAAATATTCAGAACCTCCCATTGGTAGACACAAGAGTATTGTGTTGAGTCTGTGTAGAAGGCAAGCAATGATTTTTCTTATTTGTGGTGCTACTGCCTTCAAGCCAAAATGAGAGCCTCCCGCTGGGCTCTTCTTGCCTTTTCTGCCTCCTTCCTAATTATGATGAGTCTGGCATGAGGACGCACCGACAGCTGACTCTGATGGAGTACAAGGCAAATGAATTCAGTCCTTTCACTATCACAGTCATACTAGCTCCACAGAACCAATAATAGTAAAAATATATTTTTATCAGTAGAGGCATTAGATCAGAAAAAAAAAAAGAGAAAAAGATACATTGACTGAAACCATGCTTACATCACCATGTTTAGTGGGTATCTGGCAATTATCCAGGTAATTGGAGTCTAAGTAGCCAGACCATCTCTTCTCCCCTCACCTCCTGTGAAAAATTCTATCTGGGAGCTTAATGATCTACATTACTAAAATTAACTGGGTAACTGTAAAAGCTAACTGAGTTCTTTTATTTTTATTTTTATTTATTTATTTATTTTTTGAGATGGAGTCTTGCTCTGTTGCCCAGGCTGGAGTGCAGTGGCGTGATCTCTGCTCACTGCAAGCTCTGCTGCCTCCTGGGTTCATGCCATTCTCCTGTCTCAGTCTCCCTAGAAGCCGGGACTACAGGTGCCCGCCACCACACCCAGCTAATTTTTTTGTATTTTCAGTAGAGACGGGGTTTCACCGTGCTCTCCAGGATGGTCTTGATCTCCTGACCTCGTGATCCACCCGCCTCGGCCTCCCAAAGTGCTGGGATTGCAGGTGTGAGCCACCGCACCCAGTCGAGTTCTTTTATTTTTTTAAGGGTGATCGATTATCTCTGTATCATTCTGAAACCCACAAATTCTTGAGAGTTCTTGAAGGGACTGTCCCCATTCACAACCAAGCTAATAAGGACTAACTGAATTCTTCAGATGATTACTAACAAGGCCACAGTTACATTTCAAAGCTGAAAACCAGCAGAAGCAGAACATTTTAGTTGCTCTTATTCTCTTTTTTCCCCCATGTGCCCGGGTTTCTGCTGCTGCCTAGCATCGGAATGCCACCATCCCAGTCGCATGTAGGCCCTCGGTGTCATCTCTTCCTCCTAACAATTACCCTGTGTCCAGCCTTTCCAACTGTTTAAATTGTAGTCAGAATTACCTTTCTGAAACTTTGATGTCACTTCCCCTTTTAAAGACTTATCATTGTACTTCATTGCCTAGAGAATAAACTCCAAATTCCCAAAGTCCAAGCGTGGTCCCAGAAGACTCCTAACCACCCAGCTCCAGCCTATCTTTCCAGAGTTGGCTCTATCCTTAAGGAACGGGAAGCTTCTAAGCCAGGGCTTCCCAGACTTGGAGGTACATTATAATTACCTGGGAGCTTTAAAAAAACTCAATGCCCAGGCCACATCCTGCGTCAATTAAATCAGAAGGTCTGTGGGTAAAGCCAGGGTCTGGCATCTTAGGTAACACCAAAACTCTATTAGGATTTTGGTCACCCAGATTGCCTGGTAGCTCAGGTACTGTTCTTGAAATGTTTTAAACAGGCAGGCATGGTGGCTCACGCCTGTAATCCCAGCACTTTGGGAGGCCGAGACAAGCAGATCACCTGAGGTCAGGAGTTTGAGACCAGCCTGGGCAACGTGGTGAAACCCTGTCTCTACTAAAAACACAAAAACTTAGCTAGGCATAGTGGCGGGCGCCTGTAATCCCAACTACTTGAGAGGCCAAGGCAGGAGAATTGCGTGAACTCGGGAGGTGGAGGTTGCAGTGAGCCGAGATCGTGCCATTGCACTCCAGCCTGGGCAACAAGAGCAAAACTTCGTCTCAAAAAAAGAAAGAGGGAGGGAGGGAGGGAGGGAGAGACAGACAGACAGACAGAAAGAAAGAAAGAAAGAAAGAAAGAAAGAAAGAAAGAAAGAAAGAGAAAGAAAGAAAGAAGGAAAGAAATGTTTTAAACAAACCCATTGTCATAATCAATTCATTGACACATTGTATAATAGTTAGTTTTAGTGTATCTCCTCCATTAAACTTTAAGCTCCTGGAAGGTAGGGTCTGTATTTATTTTGTTGTACTGATGATATTTAGACAGTACTCGGGACCTGATAAGTACTTGACACCTAATAAGACACTCAACAAATGTTTGTCAAATCAAAGAACAAACAAATGAACAAATATATGAATGATTTCAACCAGGAGACACCGAACTAAGAAATGAAGTCATTCATGTCTTTTTTAATAAAGGGAATTATTTTAAAGAGGGAGCACCCCATTTCCCACTGAACTGATCATCGTAAGCCTTGATAAATCCTCGTGGTAGAAAGAGCATTGCCTGGAAATCAGAGACCTGAAGTCTAGTCCTGTTCTGTCATTACCAAATGACAAAGTCAGTGATTTGTATTTATTAAGTGCTTGGTATGTCCCAGGTGCTTTATTTGTATTTTCTTGTTTAATCTTCAAAAATCATCTTACCAAATAGATATGATTAGCAACCTCATTTTATAGAGAAGGAAGCTGAGGTTAACCTAGGACAAGTAAACTGCCCAAGTTCCCAAACTAGCTGAGCCAGATCTGAACCCAGGAAGCGCAGAGGCTGCCAACCAGGCAGTGGTTCTCCATCCTGCCTGCTATTTGAATCACTTTGAGACTGACCAGGGCCCAACCTCAGAATCCTGTTAACTCCTCTAGATGAGCCCTGGCCACTGGGGCTTCTTTTTAAATGTCTTCCAGCAATTTTAAAGCATGGCCAGGGTTGAGAACTTTTGCTCTAGGCTCTCTCTATTCTAAGCCATTGTATCCTCCCAAAAGCCACTTCTCTGTGCTTCAGTCTCTTCTATACCAAGAGGTAGCTGAAGCCACCTATCTTGGCAACAATTCTAGCTTGAATGCCTACAAATTATCCCTGCCCTTCCTCCACTTCCCACGTTAGGCCCTGGCAAACAGGGGACTCCTAGACTCTCCACATCTGACTCCAGAAAGCTTTCCCGTGAAGTTTTCAGCCTCCACTACAGAAAACTTGGGGCTGGGATAAGCTAACAGTCTTATTTTGTTAGATGCTGTACAGCAAGTAAAAGCTATAGCTTCTTAAGAAGAATAAGGAGGATAAATGTAGCCCAGTGGGTGCCCCTTGTCAGCCCTAATTGAGGATGGTCTTTTGGCACCAAGTAAAGGGAGAGAGCGTACAGCAGAGTCCCCTGGCTGGTAAACTAGCCCTTTCATTGACCGACATGGTCTTCTCAGCCCTGCCTCAGAGGGATGCGTTTGGAGAAGCAGAAGATCCAGTCTGTTTTCTTGGGAAAGGAAACTCCAAGAAGGAGAACAAGAGAAAGCTGAGCAGGTAAAAACTACTGGTGGTTCAAGGATGTACTATTTGCACAGGTGAATCCCTGGGCCAACACCTGTCAGTCCATGAGTAGGAAGGGATGGCTGCCATTCCCAGTGCTCTTGGGAGGCTCTCAGTCTGACTAGCTTCAAAGCCAGTGGGGACCAAGGTGGCTTTAGGATGACACCTATGGCACTACCCAAACAAGTCTCTGGCTCCTCTCTGAGGCCTAAAGCTCAAACCAATCAGAAAAGTCTTATGTCCGAGAATAACTGAGACCAGCCTCTAACTCTTAGGACCGTTCCACCCTGGTCTGGGCACAAAGACAGGATGTACAGTGTCTTCAGGTCGATACACTTGGCAATTCATTTAAAGAAACTGGAGCCTCTGGTGGGTCTGCCATGCTCCCACAGCATCCCAAACTTTACACACTCACCCCACTTTATTTCGATTACCTGTTTATGTGTCCGTTTTCCCGGGGAGACTCTAAGCTCTAGGAGGGCAGGGAACGTGCCTGTCTTGTTCACTGCAATATTCCCAGCTCCTACCCAGTGCCTGTCTCATGGTAAGAGCTTAATAAATATTCATTGAATGGACAAGTGGTTAAATGTAAAGGTTATCTCATAAGCGAATAAGCAATACTTGCTGCCTATTCCATGGGGAAGTGCTGAACCATGAGCTGCTATGCTTATTATAAGAACTGTCCCATTATAGACTAAACACTGGCTTATTTGGGTTAAAAAAAAAAAAAAGATGCCTATTTTTCTGACAGTTTGTTGTTTTCTTCTAAAGTCCATATAATTTTTAAAAAGAGCGAACAAAACTAAACAGTGGTTTCAGTGTTTGGGGTTGTTTATAAATACGCTAATACTGAAGGCCCACGGAGTCAGCCGTGTTAACAACACGGGTCTGGCTGGCTGCAGTCCTGGTCACTGCTCCTAGGAGTCTCCATAGCAGCGGGGGAAGGTCAAAGCACTGGGAGAGGGCTGTTTATTACCAACAGGAAATGTGGAAAACACCCTGCCCTTTAATCTTCAAATTACCTCAAGGAAAACAGAAAACAATGTTATCATCAGACGTTATCCACAGAGAAAACAGAGCCTTCTGTGGATGCTCAAACCCTACTTTTAAAGCCTCATATTTTATGATTACATCAAAACACTTAAGTGTTTCAAAGAGCTCTTTCAGCAATACTCACAACAAGCACAAAAATAAATGTTATAACATTATCTCCTTATTAGAGATAAGAAAAACTGGTCTGGATTCTACATAATTTCTTCCATAACCACAGAAATCGGTGAGAACCTGCAGATGCTGCCTCCCAGCCCACAAGGCTGGTACCACTGCCCTCTGCCTTACCTCCAAAGACAGTCACTACAGGTCCTGAAAACCCCCAAGATGCCTGCATTGGTATCAGAGTGGAGATCTGTATCTGCGTTTTTTGCATCATGCTCCTGGTCCCAAGATCCCCAAGGACATCACAGAAATAAATCAGGGGCCTGGCAATGGCGATATGTTAAAAATGAAAAATCGTAACCATTAGTAAACCAAATAATGGGGAGCAGTAATTCTTTGCTTTACATTAGTACATTTTGTTGTAAGTGCCTTTATAAATGATAAAGTACTAATTTTTGTTCCGGAAGTAAGTATGACTCTTTTGTGCAGGATATAAACCTTGCTATTCTCAGGAGCAATGGCCAATGACTAAACATTCATGAAGACCTCTTCGTACCACGCAGGCACTTCATATTCTAAACACGTCACAGGCATTATATGATCTAGTTATCACAATAACCCCAGCAGGTTGCCATTATTGTTGTCTCTACTTTATAAAGGAAGAAACTGAGGCCCAGAGCTTTGGAGTCTCCCCAAGGTTACACAGCTAGAGGGAGATTGAAACTTGGGTTTCTTTGACTGCAGAGCTCATGCTTGCAATCATTTTGCTGTATTGTCTTAAAAGAGAAAGACATTATGCCACTATGGCTAGATTTAATTTTCTGTAGTTTAGGGAGATTGAAGGAATCCCAAATCCCAGTCAGCTAAAGTCACTCAGAAATATTTCTGGTCATTTAGGTGTCTTCTAAGCACAAGGCCAAAAATAACAGTGATTTAAATGGCACTGGAGTGGAAATACAGGTCAAATCCAATTACAATGGCTCTCAAGGGAGCAACCAAGCTCTGATTGTGTCCTGGAACTTTTTATATTAAATATTGCTTTCCCCAACTACTAGAGGTCTCACTGATCCTCCTTCCTTTTCTCCAAATTCTGGTACTTGCCTGTCGAACATCACAGTCGAACCCTTGATTATACATTGCCTTTTACTGTTCACTATTTTTTCATGTATGCTAGTCTTTGTCTCCTCAACTACATTTTAAATTCCTCGAGAATAGAAACTGGGCTTCCAATCTATTGTGTATTTACAATGTGCACAAACTGGTTGCCGACTAAGCATGTAGAAAGTCCTCAATATAACTTATGTATTGATTTGTTTAAACAATATAAGCCAAAAACCTTTTTCTGTAAAGGACTAGATAGTAAATATTTTAGGCTTTGCAGATCACATGGTCTCTGTTGCAACTACTCAACTCTGCTGTTGCAGGGTGCAAACAGCCATAGACAATTCAATGAGCATGGCTGTGTTCTAATAAAACTTTATTTACACAATAGGCAGAGGGCCAGATTTAGCCTGTGAACTGTAATTTGTCAAACCAATATAGAATATTTATGATAGGCTTGAGGGACTGGGTAAGGAAATATTCTCAAATCTCAGCATTATGGAAGTAGATACTATACCTCCCTTTCATCCCTCTGCCCTCTAGTCCCCACTACTAGAGTTCTAGCCCCTGACCAAGCCAAGTATTTTTCCAAAGTCTCTCATCTTGGACTTAAGGTTAGTTTAGCACAATATTTTGCAGTCCAATTACCTTTGGGGCTTCATACATCAGTTTAAAAAGAGAAAAATCAATGACAAAGTGGAAAGCTAACATAGTAGGTTGTAAGAACAATAAGTAATTACAAAATTCTTCAAACGCATTCCACCAAGGAGTCTCTGACACTCCCAACTGCTTCTTACAGACTGCCATGCCAATCATCATAGGTGATTTGAAACACTCCTTTCACCTGGATTAGCAATCTACAGCGAGAGCCCATCCACCCCGGCAGGAAGCCGTCTACAGCATGGCAGGAGGAAACGTTCCTTCCTCCCCACAACAGCTTTCCTTGGAGCATAAGGGAACACAACAAACGGAAGAAGAACGGCTTTTCAGCCCTTAGTTTTGCTTTAACATTAAAAAGTCTTTAATGGGCTGCTTCCCTGACGTAATTTCAATGTGAGATGTTTCCTTAAACAAATCGTTCAGTATTGTTTCTGGGCTTATCTGCATGTTTGTAAAGATTTGATATGCATTTGATATGAATGGAGGTAGCTTAATAGAGAACCATGGAATCTGTAGCTGGGTAGCAGTCTTCTAATTCAATCTCTTTATTACACAGAGAAGTGAAGTGACTTGCCCAGAACCGTGGGTTCTTTGCTCAAAGCAGATGATCATTCAGGTCATCCCTCTGTGACCTTAGTGCTATGATAATGAATCAGCTAGCACACACCTAGTTAATGTGAAAGACAATCCAGTGACAACCCTCAACGCTCCTCCATGTCCCAGGACAAGGCTCCTTTATGTGAAATCAGCCACATCCAATAACATCTTCCTCAATAATGTGACACAGAGCTGCCTGTGTTTTCGGAGGCATGGCAAGCAACTTCCATTGTCCTTTCCATGGTACACTGAGAATAAAACAGAGATTTGTCTTCTGCAGTTTCTACTTCCTCCTTTTTTTATTTTTACTTTTTCTGAGATGGAGTTTTGCTCTAATCTCCCAGGCCGGACTGCAGTGACACGATCTTGGCTCCCTGCAACCTTCGTGTCCCAGGTTCAAGTGATTCTCCTGCCTCAGCCTCCCAAGTAGCTGGGATTACAGACGCCCGCTGCCACATCTGGCTAATTTTTTGTATTTTTAGTAGAGACGGGGTTTCACCATGTTGGCCAGGCTGGTCTCGAACTCCTGACCTCAGGTGATCCACTTGTCTCAGACTCCCAAAGTGCTGGGATTACAGGCGTGAGCCACTGTGTCCGACCTCTACTTCCTCTGTCTTAACATCTTTTTCTCCCTCTTGGTAATCAAATGACTGATTACTTTGACTGAGACTCATGGACATTGGGTAGCAGCATCAGGTCTTTGCATTTTAAGCCCATGATCTCTTCATGTGGAATTAAAGGTACTTCCTCATATCTTAGGATGATGCCCAGAAACACAAAGAAACAAATCAAAAGAAGTAGCTATTGTAGAGATCCTCTAGACCCACTATGCCTTCATCTGACTTCTGACAGTGACACTAAAATTAATAAATTTCACAGGACTGGCAGAGAGAAGCAAAGAGAGATCAAAAGAGAAAATTCATGGAGTGGTCAATTCAAGAGTGGTCAATTCAAGAGTGGTCTCTCCATTCCAAAAAGATCTAATTACCCCAACCCCGCTCCAGGTCAAGTTAACAGAGGTCTAGTCCAGGGAGCTATAAGGCCCAGACTGGAGAATTTCTGACCTTTTCAAAGGTATAGATTACCTCTTACCCTAGCAAAAGCCCCCCTGGTAGATGTCTGCCTTCCTCACATTACCCAATCTTCACCCCATATTTGCCCCTTCTCATTCTGCTCTGGCTTCCAAACAATTGTTTCAATTGTAACCTCTTTGTACAACCTTGCAGAACAAAGAGCTATGTCTCCTATATTTTATCTTCCTCTATAAAGTTTCTGATAAGTATGTTTTAACTTGCATCCTTTATTGTATAAAAATATTGGGAATGTGCTGCCTTAAAAATTAACATATTCTTTGTCACTTATGCAGAATTTTTTTGATTTGAACATTAATTGGGTAATTGGACTAAAAGTATCCCTTCTGGGCTTCTATTAGAAAGAATAATACAGGTCATGAAACTAATAATAATCATGATGAAGATAGCGATACTCTTACTACTACTAATTATAATAGTTTTTTGGTTTTTTTTTTTTTTCATTTGCAGAACATTGTACAGATTGCAAAGCTTTTTCTGGTACATTTTCTCACTTGATCTCATTTACCCAGTGAAATTGGTAGAGCAAATATTATGTTCCCCAAGGTATAGGTGAGGTCATTGGTTGAATGTCACATAGATAGAAAGAGGTGAAACTAGTTTCCCTTTCCAGGGGGGTGCCCTTTCTACTGTGCTCTGCTGCTTAAAAAATAAATGAACCACGCATTGAAAACAACTGATAACACACTGCTTCAAACTGTTCTCCTCCACAGGGGGAGAGAGTTCATTCTTCACTTCTATCATCCTTTGGAATAAAATTCCTAGCAAAAAAAGGGCAACTCATACACATGGCAAAAGCACAGCATCAGAGGCTGTTTAAGTCAGAATCACAGATTCTTAGGGGCATCCTGGAAGCTCCTCTCTTCCTCTTCATTCTAACATATTCTGCTACAGGACAAATGCCAGACTTAGAGGGTTTTTACATGACAAAGAAAAGAGTACTAATGAAGCAGATCGTGTATTTGTGTTTTAAAATTATGATATAGTCAATCTACATTTGTAAACAAACATTCATTCACACCTACAAAACCAGTTTTCAATTATATTCTGATTTTCAAAGAATCTAAACATACTGTCTTCTTACAATTATCTTAATTGAGTAGGTGCTGAATTTTGTCTTACCCAGTCACTGCCATGGTATAAAAACCCCAGACCCAAACATTAATTTTTTTTTATCATACTACAAACTTGTTTTAAATTGCAGTATCCAACTTTATAAAACCAAGTGTGGGCATATATTTAATCTCACAATGACAATTATAATATAATCATGAAACCCGAAGTCACCAATATTTGTCCAAGGTATCATGGTGAGGCTTATGGAAACACAGTGGAAGCACGCCAGCACTCTGGACGCCAACAGAAATGGAAGTTACATGGATTAAAAAAGAATTTGCCTATTTGAAATGATCTTTTACTAACATCGAGCCTGCAACTTAGTATATTTGGATAAGTGATGATGACCTGGTTTTACAAACACAGATTATTCAAACAGAAAGAAGGCAGAAGGCTGGCGTCATCCTAGAAGGTCAGAGCTTTAGGACTTTGGGGGGCAGAAAAACAGAATTAAAAAAAATAAAGCTCTGTGGGCTGGGGAGATGAACAATATGGCAATGCTGAAGTCACTGCAACATTATTTATCTTTTTTCTCTGAGTATGATGTCTAATCTTCAAGAGTTTTTTGTTTGAAAGTTAAAAAACCAAAAACCTTTCCGTTTTTTTCTATCTCCCTTAGAATGTAAAGTCTGAGTGATCAGGACTTGCTATTATATGTTCTTTTATCCCAACTTGGATTTCATTATTTTATAAATCATGAGCTCTTTAAAAAATGCTGACATTTAATGAGTAAATTCCACTAACTGAGGGTTTAGTTCAAAAGAATAAGCATTTATTGAATCTCTATTATGCACAAGGCATTGGACCAAGTGCTAGGGAGACTATATGGGTGATAAGCACATAAAAAATAACATCTCCGGCCGGGTGCGGTGGCTCAGGCCTGTAATCCCAGCACTTTGGGAGGCCGAGGCGGGCGGATCACGAGGTCAGGAGATCGAGACCATCCTGGCTAACACAGCGAAACTCTGTCTCTACTGAAAATACAAAAAATTAGCCGGGCGCGGTGGCGGGCGCTTATAGTCCCAGCTACCGGGGAGGCTGAGGCAGGAGAATGGCGTGAACCCGGGAGGCGGAGCTTGCCATGAGCTGAGATCACGCCACTGCACTCCAGCCTGGGCAACAGAGCCAGACTCCGTCTCAAAAAAAAAAAAAATCTCCAGTCTGAGCAACATAATGAGACCCCATCACTATAAAATATAAAAAACATTGGCTGGGCATGGTGGCACCTGCCTGTGGTCCCAGCTACCTCGGAGGCTGGGGTGGGAAGACTGCTTGAACCCAGGAGGTCAAGGCTGCAGTGAGCTGTGATCCTGCCACTGCACTCCAGCCTGGGCGACAGAGAAAAACCCTGTCTCAATCAATCAATCAATCAATCAATCAATCAATCAATCAAAATTTATGAAACATACTATTTCCTCCTTTTTGCTTATCTGTCAAGAAACTCAAAGTTAAATTTCTTGTTCAATTGCAATAACGTTTTCAGACTAGATTTTCTATAACAATTCTCTTTTATTACAACGACTCTTTTTTTTTAAGAACTGGAAAAAAAGTATATGTAACAGAGTAAAGAAATAAGTCTAAGTCAGGATAAAGTGAATTCAGTGCCACAAGAAAAATCGCAACAGACTGCACTGAGGATTCACAGGCTGAAAGGATTGTATGGGAGAAGACAGGAGGTGAGTTTTCCAGGAAAAGGTCATTCCAAGCTAAGAAGACAGATGGGCAAAGGTACAGAGATGGGAATGTGTAAGATACTTGGGAGAAAAGAGTTCAGACACAAGGAGGTTGGAACAGAAGGTGGGTTATTTCATTAACTCTCAACACACAAAAAATCAACCCTTCTCTACTAAGCATCATACTGGCATGTTGTTCACATATGTGAAATCTTCCCCATAAGCACAGTAAGGGTATCTTCATCTTACTCATCAGTGAGATCAAAGACTGGAGATGACATGACCATGTAATTTCAGCACAGACACGAGAAGCAACAATAAATCACGAAGAATTAATGAATTTCATCAAGTGAGCACTCAGGAACTGCTTTGCAGTTGTAGTCCTACAGATCACCAAGACCCGAATGCACTTTTGTTTTATGAACATTTAAGCTTTTACAACGGCCCCCATACTGCCTGTCTTCTCTACTGAGCTCAAAGCAATTTGTTCTTTGGAGGCCACGATCTATTCTTTACACTTTAAAGATGGAAAGACTGGAAAATGATCTGTGTAAGGATCACAGAACTTAACAGACAAAAGAAAAGCAATGCCTCATTATATGTATGAAGGAAATGCAAAGTAGAATCTGTGGGTTCATGCTGAAAAATCCAAATTAGATCAGCTAATCAAGTGAGAGAGTGTGACTAGTTCAAGTGTTAATCACAAAATTCTCCATTGCCCATATTACAAATTAGACTTGTTTTTGGAAGCACATATGTGATTAAGAGCAAACAGGTCAGTAACACTGGAAAAAGGCAGTGAACTAACATGGAAAGTTGTCTAGTCAGCTTTGTGTGGTTGTTCAGTTGCTGTAGCCCTGTGTTTTTCAAACTGCAGGTCACAATCCATTAGTTGATCATGAAATCAATTTACAAAGTCACAAATAGCAATTTAAAAAATGTCTGTATCACTTAGTATTGTTTCATGAAACATTTATTCTAGCTAATATCAGGTATAAATATATAAACATATGTTCTGGGTCAGACTGCAAATGACCCCAGCCTCAGTCAAAAAAAAGTTGTTTGAAAGCCGTTGCTGTATTCTTCCCCACTGGGAAGTTAGGCTTGGGAATCAACAGGACTGAGACTACAAAACGCAGCTTAACCAAGAATTTCAGTACAATTGAAATTGTGACTGCAAAGATTATATTGCAACATATTATTATGAGAGGTTATGTGTGCCATATCTATGATATTTCTGTATCAAATAGGTAAGAATTTATGAATGTAATAATGTCTGCACAGTTGTTCTGATATTTAATGCTAGATACGTGGTTTAGATCAACCGTTCTCAACTTTTTAGTCTCAAGACCCCTTTACACTCTTAAAAATTATTCTTTTTTATTACTTTTTATTTATTTATTTATGCACTCCAACCCAGGCTGGAGTGCAGAGGCAGGATCTTGGCTCACTGCAACTTCTGCCTCCCAGGTTCAAGTGATTCTCCTGCCTCAGTCTCCCAAGTAGCTGGGATTACAGGTGCCCACCACCACACACAGTTAATTTTTGTAATTTTAGTAGAGACAGGGTTTCACCATGTTGGCCAGGCTGGTCTTGAACTCCTGACCTTGTGATCTGCCCGCCTCAGCCTCTCAAAGTGCTGAGATTATAGGCGTGAGCCACCACACCTGGCCCACTCTTAAAAAATATTAAGGACTCCCTCAGACAACTTTTGTTTATATGAATTATATCTAGCTATATTTACCATGTTGGAAATTAAAAATAACTTTAAAGAGGCCGGGCTATGTGTGTTTTGTTCGGAGTATATGAAGAAACTCTGGCCTCATATGTAGATAATGTAATTGGAAAACAGACGGATAATTTAATAGACTTTTTCAGATAACTGTGGATATTCTTCTCGGATAATACACCAAAACTTGACAAGCTGGAGTTTCTCAAAGCTTAGTTGCAATTAGTTGCATGTACTATCTGAAATCCTATTAACTTTTCATACTGTTACATTAAAAATCCATTAGTCCACCTTGTCCTTGAATGGATCTTTTGCCTGTGCATGATTATGTAGCACGAGACATCGGTCATTTGGAAAATACTAGACCACTGAGTTAAGCAGATCTTTGAGATACTGACACTTTTTACACAAGATTTGTTAAAATTGCACTCATTAATATCATCATTGATCTCATCAGAAAAAAACATTAAATATTGGGACGTTGTCAAGCTCGTGGCAGGAGATACACATTTTCTAAACTTTTAATTCTGGCTTGAAGGCTTAAAAATTATCATTGGCAGCAGTAATTGTCCCTTGTTTTCCTGAAAGTGACAGGCACACTTTATTTATTTTCAGGAAAATGTCTGTCAAGTACCTGTTTGAATCATCATAGTTTGCCCATCTTTCTTTCAAGTAAAAATGTTTTATGAAAATAAAAATAAAAACATGAATTCGGCCCACAACTCAAGCACAGAAGTATTTTCCTAGAGACAAATATGACAGACTTCATTTTGTAGCAGACGTACTTTATGCCTATTTCCTATTTTTTCACGCAGAATACTAAAAAGAATGGTGCCCAAGGATTAAGCTTCAATAAAATTTATAATTTTTACTGCTTATTAAGAACACCATCAGGTGACACGGGCTCTCGAGCTTTTTTTTTTTTTTTTTAACTGGGAATGCAGGTTAGTGACGCGTGCCTACTTTGACTAGCAATACAGTTTGGTGTCCCTGCCTTGATTGGGGTAAGCCACCAGCACTTTTAACCATTGTCTGCAAAACGTCACCACAGTGAACAAGTCAAATAAGTAAGTCTTACCATTGTCATCAAACTTTTTTTTTTTTTTTTTGACCTTGCAGATCCCCTGAAAGGGTCTCAGAAACTCCCAAGGGGTTCCAGGACCACACCACACTTTGAGAACCACTGGCTGTTAGCGCATTCAGAAATCAGTTCAGTTCTCTTTCTCTTCAGAGTTCTTAATGCTCGAGGCTTACTTATTGTGATAGGTTTGATCACTGAAACGCCAAAGAAAAGATATGCCAAGGCGTCGAACACATCCAAGAAGGAAGTCGTACCGCGCACACAGCTCAAAGGCTCGAGCGTGAAGAAAAACAGCTCTTGGAGAAAGAAACGGGATGCAGAGGGCAGGCCTCTGCTTGTCGTTGCCAGTGGCAACGATCCTCAGTGGGCGGAGCGCAGCCATCGATTAGTGAGGCCTTGCGTCAGTCGCCGGGCCGGACGGTGTGGGTGACTGGAGCGGAAGGCCTCCCGGGCCTTGTGGTCGCCGTGGGTTCTTGGTAGCGAGGCAGCTCGCTCGTTCTGCGATCTATTGAGAGTGGCTTCCAAGAGCCCCGTGCCTATGTCGGGGAGGGAGGGAAGATGGCAGCCGTGGCGGCAGGCGGCCTGGTGGGGAAGGGGCGCGACATCAGCCTAGCAGCCCTGCAGCGCCACGACCCCTATATCAACCGCATCGTGGACGTGGCCAGCCAGGTGGCTCTGTACACCTTCGGCCATCGGGCCAACGAGTGGGTGCGTGCGGCCGCGGCGGAGCAGTGCAGACCAGGGTTGGGGTGGAGGCGGGGGGCGTCAGACTCAGGACTTGAGGACCCGGTGAGGGGGAGGAGACGTTGACGCCCTGGAGGTGGGTGGATCTGGGGCCTGAGGCCGAAGTTGTGGAGGTGGGCTCCCGGGGGTTTGGGGGAAGGGAGGCGGATCTGTGGAGCTACCTGGAGTTGGGGAAAATACTTAAATCTCTAACGTACCCAACGCTGGGAGACCAGACCGATCGGGTACCGCACCCCGAGAGCCGAAGGAAAGGAAGGACCTGATGCCTTAAGGTCGGAAGACCGATGTGCTGGAGACAGTAAAGCACTGTAACTTCTGTTACAGTGAATCTGTGGCTATGGGGGAGGTAGGGACAGCAGAGGAATAAAAGTGCAGAGTTCTGATTTTGGAATGTCAGTCTCAGATGGGGCAAAGAGAAATCAAAACTTGATAGAAGGGGAGAAATCTGCAAGTTGTAAACTAGGGAAACGCCAAGAAAAGAGCCAACCTCGTCAAATAAAAGACAAAATGGGGCAGGGTCCAACACTTAGAAGGAGGATGATCCTCTTGGGAGGATTAGTATACGACAGCCCACCAAGTTGGATACTGGAGGCCATTTGGGAGCCAGATTATTTTAGTGCTCTTCTCAAAGCAGAGCCCCAGTAAATGGTAATGGAATGAAATTTCATTGTCCTCACAGAATGGGGTAGAAGCCTGGAACACTGGAATCCTGTTGCAGGAATTGCTGCTTGTAATTTTGTAACCCACCCACTCGAATGTAGAGAGGTGTAATTTTATTTCTTTCCTCATAATGATTTTTGTCCAAATAATATTCATCATCCATTATATATTGCCCATTATATATCACATATATGATATCCATCATTTTAAAATAAGTTACAAAACAGTATGGAGAACTTAGCCTTGATGAATGGATTTCAGATAAACTTTTTGTGTTCTTCAAGTCGGTTGTATAAACATCAGAACTTAGGCAAGGAAAACATCTATGTTGAACAACTCTGTTTTTTTTTTTAACACCCACATTCCTACTTATCTCCAGTGTAGCTCAGCAGCCTGTAGTAAAAACTCACCTGAAAATCATTAACATAAAAATAAAAATAAAAAGACAAGCAAGAATGGGATAGACAAACAGTTTTGCCCAAAGGTCTTAACAGAGGAAATTTACAGGAATGGGGCAAAGAATTTAGGTCTGCGCTCCTAGTAGCCAAACTCAAAAGGAGAACAGGAAGAGCTCTTTAATATTCGTTCTTCTGTAATAGAAAGCCTACCACTTAATCAGGGGAAAGGTTATTTCCCCCTGGTTTCCAGGGGAATTTGTCACCTAGGTCTTCACATAAAGAACATTGAGCAACATAGTAGACAGTTTCCTCCATAGTAATTAAAAATATATATGAAGATATTCTACATATGGCTATTTTGTTGCTCTGTAGAAAAATGCCAAAGGTATAATGTTATAATCCTGTAAAAGTTAATTCCATAGTAGAAAGATGAGGACCAGGGATGTATAGTTCTGTAAGTTGACTTGACACTGGGATTTGAGTCTGGAAAATCCTGAGAAACTGTTAATGTAAAGAAAGTAGAGCATTTCTCTTGAATAATAATTGTTTCCTATAGGCTTTTGACTGTTATCTATGTGATAGATACCTTTTAAGATAGTTACAGATGTTTATTATACCTAAAGCCTCATCAAAAAGCAGATGTGTCACAATGCATTATTTACAGGAGTTATATTTTCCTGCTTGCTGGACATGTTGCCTTCAGACAGGGCATAATTCGCTCAGGAAAAGGTCATTCTTTCAAAGTTCTAATCTTCAAGGCTGTCGTAGCCAGAAAAACAAAGAGAGAGACCTAGTTCAGCTGCAGAGCAGTTGCTGGAGGCAAACACATTATGACCACTCTCTCCCTGTGCTGTCACTCTGGGTGGGAGCCGTTTGAATGTAAACCTATTAAGAATATGAGAACGTTCTTGAGAAGAGAGGAGAAAGTATTTACAAGAAGGCAGGGGAGATGTTAAAGAGGGGAATTCTTATTGCCCTGAAAATGGATGAAGAATGACTTCAGCCTTTCAGAGGAGGAGAAATTAGGAAGGAAAGGTGTATAGAAAATGAACTGCTTTAAAGAAGGGTTAAGAAAAATTATGTCATGACTGGAATAGGAATTTTAGACTTAGATCTCCTCCCTGTTGCCAGGAAAGATGCCCCCCCTCCAAAATATTAATACCTATGTGTCCATTGAAGACCATAACCCTGGTATTTTCCAGCTGTCAGTCCTTAGACCAGTGGCTCCCAGCTGGAGTTGATTTTGCCCCGAGGTGACATTTGGCAGTGTCTGGAGACGTTTTTGGTTGTCGCACTGAAGGGAAGAGTGTTAGGACATCTGCAGAGTAGAGGCGAGGGAATGCTGAGCCTGAAAACTGCCCTACAGTGACTGAGGTTGTGTTCCGAGCTAGTGGTTTTCTAAGTTTTTGGTGTAGTCAATTAACTCAGAGTTTTTTAAAAGTGAAAAATGCCAAACTAAAACCTCTGGATAATGAGACCCAGGCATTTGAGATTGTTGAAAGCTTCATAGGTGATGCCGATGCTACATGCATGATTAAGAGAGATTTGGGAGGATAAGTTGAGGCGTACGTTTTGATTATTTTAATTGAGAATAATCAAGTTAAAATAGAGATTGTGCTGAGCTATTTTGTGTCAGTGTGCAGTCCCCAAAATTTGCAAAACAGCACTATTTTATATTCCATTTTGGGTTTTTTAGTATTTTGATTTCTGAATTGCTCATTTCTTTAGCACTTGTTAGATTTTATAATAGAATATAATATTAAATCATCAAATTGTACTTTTAAAATTTAAGCTAAAATACCCCAGGATTGGTAACTAATACTTTAACATAAAAGTCCTCCTTAAAGGATCTAAGGAACATGTAATCTTGTTTTAACTATTCTTCACATCCCTCACCCTGGACTTTGCTCAGAAAGAAAAAAAAAATCTGGTTGCCCTTGGATAACTGTGGAGGGGCCAGGAAAATGCATGAATTTGGGCAGCTATACTAGAACAGAAATGTACATTTTCAAAGTCTCTTTTATTCAGGTATCATAGAGCACCTGACGTTTTTTCATCGAAAGATCTGAGTAGTGTAAGCTGGTTATCTCTTTTTTTTGAGACGAAGTCTCGCTTTTGTGCCCCAGGCTGGAGTGCAATGGCGCGACCTCGGCTCACTGCAACCTCTGCCTCCCGGGTTCAAGCCATTCTCCTGCCTCAGCCTCCCGAGTATCTGGGATTACAGGCTCCTGCCGTCATGCCCAGCTAATTTTTGTATTTTTAGTAGACACAGGGTTTCTCCATGTTGGCCAGGCTGGTCTCGAACTCCTGACCTCAGGTGATCCGCCTGCCTCAGACTCCCAAAGTGCTGGGATTACAGGTGTGAGCCACTGTGCCTGGCCTGGTTATCTCTTTTCAATGGAGAAACTGAGACATATAATAATGAGCTAATTAGCCCAGCATGATCTGGCAAGAACCCCACTATAGGTCCCAGGTTGTGATTACTGAAACACAACTCCTTCCTGTGAACAAATTCATATTCTTTATGTGTAATGCTAAATAAAAATCTTAGTTTTCACAATTGCTTGTTCTAAGTTAGAGATTAATTTTAGGAGAAGCATGCCTTTTACATTTCTGACCTTGGAATTTTAAAAATTAAAATGTGGCATTAAAGGTTTTTTGTTTTTAAATTAAGAGAATTTCTGTTACATCAAGTAAGAAAGGAAACAAGTCAGAAGCGATTTAGTTTTATGTGTGCTGATGGATATAGATATCCTGATTCGGATCTCTAAGATGAAACAGTCCAAGGTGAAATACTGGAATACCGGGAGAGTGTTTGGATCTTGTGGGGCGTGATCCTGATGGTACATAGAGGTTCTGACGGTACATAGAGGTTCTGCAAAGTCCTAGTTCTGTCACCTGTATCTTGGCTCAGTTTCCTAACAATATAATGGATCATACCAAATACTTAGTTTTTACAAATTTATTTTTAAATGCTTTGTGGACTTGTGAATACATGCTGACTGAATCATTTAAACTTTAGGGACAGCCAAAAATTTGTTCAGGTAGTATTTTCTGTACTGTAGGGGCTGTTTTCCTGATTAATACTTTGGTGGTTTGGGTTTAAGTAATTCTTAGTGCTTAAAGTACACTCAGAATGTACATTTGTCAACAGATAGGAATTAACCATGTTTGTTTTCAAAGCAAGATAAGTAATGTTTCTGTATATGTATTTTTTCATTTTGACTTGGATATTTTTCAAAGTATAGGGGCAAATGAGCCACATTTCAGAAATAAGGATATGTTGCACAGTATATGGTAGTGATTTATACAAACTTCATAGTGAATCTAGTTTAAGGATGAACTCCCTGACTTTCTTACCTGTGCTTATATGTTAGGGAAAAAACTGGCTAAAGTTGTTTTAATTGTTATTTATTTATTTATTTATTTATTTATTTATTTATTTATTTATTTGAGACAGGGTCTCCCTCTGTTGCCCAGGCTGGAATGCAGTGGTACAATCATAGCTCACTGCAGCCTCAAACTCCTGGGCTGAAGCCATCCTCCCTCCTCAGCCTCCTGAGTAGCTGAGAGTACAGGCATGTGTCATCACACCTGGCTAATTTTAAAAATTTTTGTTTTGTAGAGACAGAGTCTCACTATGTTGCCCAGGCTGGTCTCAAACTGAACTCCTGGCCACAAGTGATCCTTCTGCCTCGGCCTCCCTGAGTGCTGGGATTACAGACATAAGCCACTGAACCTGGTCTAAATTCTTTATTTATAATTTCATATTCCATAATAATAAACATCTTGAGATTAAAAATTTTGTTACTAAGTAATGATTTTTTTATAGCCATTTACTCTTGATAATAGCTTGATACGATTTGTGCCATAATGGATTTTGTTTTCAGGACTTGTAATATAATTTCATGGGCAGAGAGTATGTTGTTGAGCTGAGGCAGTGAGTGGCTCTCAGACTAGCATACATCAGAATCACCGGGACAGTTTAATGAAAACCAGATTGCTGAGCACCATCCCCAGCGTTGCTGATTCCGTAGGTTTGGGCAGGAGCCCAAGCGCTTGCAGTTCTAGTAAGTTCCTGGTGATGCTGATGCCGCTGATCTGGGGATAACACTTTGAGGCCCACTGAACTAAAGTGAATGAGAAATTGGCTGAAATTGCTTGAGCATGTGAAAGGATCATGCCTTGTGTGCCTTTTAAAAATTGCTGTTTGACGTTACACTTTTTTTAAAAGGGGGTATTTTTCACCAAAATTATAGAGTACTTAAATTTTGAATGATTATGGTCATGAATATTAATAATAAAATATCAGGGGTTTAAATAGAATGCTGAAATTAAACCATGTAAATTGCAGAAGTACATTTTAAATTCTGAATTACAATAGTCCTGGTTACTGGTTAATCAAACACCTGGATAGTTATACGTATGTTTTTAGTATGCATTATATGGATGAATATTATCATAATGGCCCAGCTTCCTGCCTTTGGAGAAATGGAAAAGAAATGTCAAATGAACTAGTTGAAGCATCATTTTAACTTTACCACCTCTCCCAGATTTTCTCAGGCAAATTTCTTGAGTCCTAACTTGGTAGTACTTGTGTAACTTTACTTCAGGGATCTCAGGACAGACCTTGACTGTAAATAGACTACACTAAGTAGGTGGCTGATTCATCTGAGAACTCTGTGGCCATCATTGCCCTCTCTATCTAGCAGCCAAAGTAGAGTTATTGACAGATCATCTGCCCTCCTAAGTAACTGGATATGGCAAGAGAAAATGAGTCAGGAAAACAAAATGAAGAATAGTGAAATGCAGACACCAGTGATGTCTGCAGCTTGCTCCATACTCAGTGTGGTGGCTGGAGAAAAAGGCAGCGCTCTTCTTTCTAATTAAATCCACATAGCACACTTATTTTCTCGTTGTTTCAGCTAGAGGTATGTTGCTATCCCTGTATTTGGTAAAGAGAGATAATGATGGTTTATTTTATAAATGACAAAAGAAAGACTTTTCCTGCTGCCTAATCTGCAGA
This sequence comes from Piliocolobus tephrosceles, assembly GCF_002776525.5. Classification (NCBI taxonomy): domain Eukaryota; kingdom Metazoa; phylum Chordata; class Mammalia; order Primates; family Cercopithecidae; genus Piliocolobus; species Piliocolobus tephrosceles. Next base: position 2,343,484 of record NC_045443.1, on the reverse strand, counting down.
GGCACAATGATGGCATAGAACCTGCTTTCTTCTTTTCCTGAGAATAACTCCTCATGTTGGGTGTATTTGACTCATTGCAGTTTCACCTGCTTGAAGTTGGATATAATTCCTATTCTATGAGAAGTTGTTTTATACCTTTGTGAATGAAGAGAACATACATGTCTTGTGTTTTGTTTTTATTGTTTAGGAGAAAACTGATGTGGAAGGAACCTTATTTGTTTATACAAGGTAAGAGTGTTTCACTTTTATAAAGAAACTAACAATCTTCGAGATAATATTTTAGCTCAATTGTGTTACTCTTCAAGTGCATGCAGTTTTATTTCAAAAAGAAGTAAAAGAATTAAATCTCAGTTTTGAAGTTATTAGTTGACATGAAGAAGGGAACAAATAATAATGTCACCGGGTATGTTGTGATGAATACTAATTTCAGAATATAATTTAAACTTCAATATAGATGAACTTAAATCATTGACTGAGCACTGTTTAAAATAGATTAAATATTCTTTGATTCAAATGAATGCCACAAAGTTCTTGAATATAATGCATTGGCCAGGAGCTAGAAGAACACTATGAGAAATACTAGATTGTTCAGTTAATATTTGGAAAAGGGTTTCATTGATCATTTTTCTTTCTTTCTTTTTTTTTTTTTGAGATGGAGTCTCGCTCTGTCGCCAAGGCTGGAGTACAGTGGCACGATCGCAGCTCTCAGCTCACTGCAACCTCTGCCTCCCGGGTTCAAGTGATTCTCCAGCCTCAGCCTCCTGAGTAGCTGGGATTACAGGCACACGCCACTATGCCTGGCTAATTTTTTTTTGTATTTTTAGTAGAGACGGAGGTTTCACCATGTTGGTCAGGCTGGTCTCAAACTCCTGACCTTGTGATCCACCCACCTCGGCCTCCCAAAGTGCTGGGATTACAGGCGTGAGCCACCGCACCTGGCCGTTGATCATTTTTCTCCCACCACCGACTCTTTAAAAAAGCGTGATCCAGAATTGAAGATGTCTTTCAGTCCTCCATTGTCTAGTTAACAGAATATGTTTCAGGATAGATTTAATAAGCTCATGTTTTTAGTCATTTTTTGTTATATTATTAATATCAAATTACAAGTGCATATAGAGACATACATTATGTATATTGGCTCAATAAATAAACTTTTCATTCACATAAACATTCACATAAAATGTCATAGCGAAAGGTCATCACCTTCATTGGGGGTACAAAGATGAAATTAAAAGGCCTAATATAAACCTTTCTAGGGGTATCAGTTTCACTGGGGAGACAGGAAATACACACACACAAGTGTATTTTCTTTCTACATATATTCATGTTTATGGTAAGCCACAATACAGGATAGAGTACCCTAAGTGCCAGTGGATAGATTCTGAGCAATGAATGGGCTGCTGTGATCGTGGAAGGCTTTGTAGCAAGTTTGTCCAACCCGTGGCCTGCTAGACAAATGTGGCCCAGGATGGCTTTGAATGTAGCCTGACAGAAATTTGTAAACTTTTTTAAAACATTAGAAGATCTTTTTTTTTAAGCTTATCAGCTATTGTTAGTGTATTTTATGTGTGGCCCAAGACAATTCTTCCCCTTCCAGAGTTCCAGAGTGTCCCAGGGAGGCCAAAACATTGGATACCCCTGCTTTATAGAGTAATGGGTCTTGAACTGGGCCTCAGGAATGTGGTAGAACTTAGCTTGCACAGAGGAAAGGGAAGGCAGTCTCCGCAGGAAGAATGGCAAAAGCAGAGGCATAGAACCTGGTGTGTAAAAGGGACAGTGAGGGAGATGTGGTGCAGAGGGCTTATACTGGTTTATAGTAGTTAGCAAGTGTAAAGAGATTTGCTGACTTGGAATGGCAGACTCTGGATTTTGAGATTTATTTTCTTAGCAGTAGGAGGTTATTGCAGGCTTACGAACAGGAGCGTAATAGAGAAAATGTGTGGGAAAGTCAGTGTATTAACTTCATGGGGATGCACTGGTTCTGGAAGAAATTGGAGTCAGGACAGTGAGAAGATTACTGCAGTGGAGTAGATATGAAATGATGAGAGTTGGGATTAGAATAATAGAATTGAAATGGAAAGGGCATTGCAATGGTGAAATTTTAAAAATGACAATATGTTGAACATGGAAGATTGAGAATGACAGAAGCATTGGTGGAATAGAAAGACAGGAGGTCAAGAATGTGGTTTGAGGATCAGCCCTCATTTTACTTTGAAGTAATGATCTGGACTGGTAGCAGGACCTTCGGGTGGAGGTGTCCAGCCCCTCAGAGTAAGGGCAGGGCTGGAGATGGTTTGGAGTTGTCTGAAGTAATTTGGTAGTTGAAGCCGTGAAAGAAAGCTGTTCCCTGAAGGAGTGAGTATAAAGAGGAACCGATGAGGGTTTGTGGTTAGGTTTGAGGGCCAGCAAGGATACAGAGGAGTCAGCTGGAAAGATAAAAGCAGGACTAGAACAGCACAGAGAGGCCCACTGGGGGCAAAGTGTGGGCATGATGGAGGTCTGTGTGTGCTGGGCAGGAGGGAGCTCAGCTGCAGGGGAGGAAGGTCTGTTCCAGGGGAGGCAACAATGGGAGGGGGAAGGAAGGAATGGGAGGCAAGGCCAGCACACTTGGTGACAAGGAGGTGAGGTTCTTCACAGTCTCAGAAAAGCAGTGGCGTTCCCAAGAACCCTTGGTGTCTTCATCTACATTATGCTCCCGAAAATCCAGAGCACCGGAGCATGCCCCCAGGCAGGTTTATTCAATAGAGTATGAGCGCTCTTGAGGATTCTGAAGTTTACGGCAAAAGCCATAGGGTTGAACCGTACTACGTACGTGCCGTGCGCACAGGGTCCATTCTCACTCATTTCTCACAACAGGCATTATTACTCTTTGGAGAAGTGACAGAAAAGATGTATTCGTATGTATTAATGATTGGTTTTGGGAATTTTTAGTAGGGTTTTTTTTTTTTTAACTATGGAAGAGGAACAAATCATACAAATATTTTCTTTTGTATATCCAAACCAAATATAGGTTTGTATTTTCAAGGATTTCTTACTATACTCCAAGTTTCTAATGGAACTCTCAATTAAACAAAACATTAAAATGAGAAAATAATCCTTTGCTTTTTTTTAGTCTCTTCTCCAAATCTAACTCCTCAAGAATAGGATGCCTCCCTTATCCCCTGCAAAACAAAAACCTCCCAGATCCTAGTATGTTGAGGCCTTTCTTCAGTAGAGAATTACAAAAAGCATGTAAAACTCATGGTGGTTGGGGGGCGGGAGGCATGTTACAGGGAATGGAGCTGGCAGTGATGTATTTTGACTTCTCTTACGGAAGTCGCTTTAGAGCAGCTGGCACATGTATCCCCTGGGCCTATTTTCTAAATTATGAGATGGTATAGTAGCCGTGCTATTAAAGAGGTGAGATCCAGTTGTGATAATGAAATACGTGAAGAATCAAATTCTGATTCTTGTATGAAAACATTTAAAAAATCATTTATGTCCTCCCATGCCTTCCTTTCTGTAATAGAGAGTTCACAGAGACACCCACTGGTGATTTCTGAACTCAACATGTCCAGAAGACCCCCTAACAGAGCTCTTTGGGAGTACATTTCCATTCTTCCTCTGAGTTTCAGTTGAAGCGATGATCATGATTATTTCTGGTATTGATTGTATGCTTACCACCACTTTACTCCTTTGTAAAATAAGCTAGGCAAGGATTGCCTCCCATCAGTTTTAAAATTGGAGGTTTCAGGAGAAAATCCTGGCAGTGGTTGTGTAGCTGTGTTCCTTGATCCGTATCAAATAGAGGCAAAATAAAACTAAGACATAAACAACTTGTCTTCCTGTTGCTCATAACATTTCTGTGGGTTTGTTAATAACAGCCCTAGCACCCTCATTTAAAGTAAATAAATGAATTCTGCTTGCTTCAGCTTCAGTGTGTAAATATGTGGTGTTTCATTTGTCACCGGAAGTCGAACAGTTGAATTACTATATGGCTGTCACCCAAGGGTAGACGAATGCACTTGTAGTTGTTAGAGTTTATACTCAGTATAATTTGGATTCTTTCTGCCTGGCAGAGTAGGCATTCAAGGTTTATTGAGTGAAGCGATAATAAAACGTCACTAAATGTCACATTTTTATAGAGAAAAACTTCTATAGTGGTTTATCTGTGAAGCTGTTTGCTTTGCATTGAAGAAAACAAAGTATCTGCCCTTTGCACTGTTATGTAAACTTCTAGTTCAGGCTGTGTCCTCACAAACTCATTGTTCAGAGCTGATTCATATCGCTAAGATTTTGCAGCCTTCAGTTTCAGACTAACACTTAACATTTTCTATGAAAATTTGCTTCATATAATTGTGATATACATTCTAATATTAACTACCAAGATTGTTTTAAAATACCTGTAATTTAACTTTTAAAAACTATTCTTTAAAAGTCAGTAATATTTTAAAAAGTAGTTACTCTGCCTTAAAGGAATTTACAACGTAGGTAAAGAAATAAACAACAACTGTATACACACATACACACCCCCCCCCACAAATGAAGTGTGACTCAGTTTTCCCAAATGAGTCATCATGACAGTGCTGCTGCATTACATGGGAATGAGTCCACAATGATGCCAGTGGTGAAGAAGTATATGTACAGGCTGCTTGTATAAAGCTGCATATACAAACAAAAGTTGAGAGACACATCAGAATGTACTTATACTGAAAATATAGCATACTAAGCAATTTGTCTATTGATCTCCCCCTGACCCCTTGTGATTTTTAGGTCTGCTTCTCCAAAGCACGGATTCACCATTATGAATAGGCTGAGCATGGAAAATAGGACAGAACCTATTACTAAAGACTTGGATTTCCAACTCCAGGACCCTTTCCTTCTCTACAGAAATGCCAGATGTGAGTCTTTCTTACTACATTGGGTAGTTTTACATCTGAAGTTTGGCCAAGTGTTTAAAATTGTACAGTGTATGCTATTGTGTTTGCATTTGGTATCAGTGGCTATGGGGGGTGGTCAGCATTTTAACAAATGCTAATGTTTAGGAAATTCATGCCTAACTGATGGAACAGATGCTTCCTCTGAAGAGTTTAAGTGACTATAAATATGATGATATAAACCTTTAAACTCTGTCTTTTGAAGCTTTATGGATTTATAGTGCAAACCCATTGCTGATCTTAAGCCTGAGCAGGGCTGGGTGAGGCAAGTTCTTAGTGAGGAGACTCAGAGAGACACATAGGTGGCGCCCTGCATGAAGAATTAACGAGTCTGCTATGGCACTTTTTCTTGATGTATCACTTTTGGCCCAGTGTGCTGACAAAGTGTTTGAGGGCCTGTGTTGTAGGAGTGCCATCTTCTGAATACAAGTGAATAAAAAATCAAAGTCCAAAAAGTTTCTTTCCGTCATTAAGAATTTAATAACCCTTTGTAATGTGGAAGTCGTAGTAGGTAACTAAATAGTCCTTGTCAGATTTGAAATGAAGTAGCCATTGCCTTTCTAATACTACATTTTACTCTCATATGGTTTTCTGACCACTTGTTTTGCACTGCTGGTCAGCCCAGAGGAAGATTGCTGAAAATATGCCAGTTGCAGGGACATCTCCACACACAGAAAACAAGAACATAATACATAAATATGTATGTGTGCACATGTGTGCACACACATGCACCTTACGCTTTGTGGACAGCTTTCACAAAGACCTTGCAGTGAAGAAATGTTTGCTTTACATTTTTCATCCTACTCTTTGAACTCAAGATACAAGAATTTGCCTACCATATACTATTCAGTGTCATTTTAATAGTGAGTATAATGTAAATAATATTTGACATTTTAACCCCAATGCATCATTAAGATGCATTAAAATGATGCTATATATAATTGTCACAATAGGTGGTCATCCTGTTATTTAGAGGATAAATTTTTATGAGAGGAAAAAAATAAAGCTATTGAAACTATAATATGACTTACTAATGGCAGGTCCTGTGAAATGAAGTTTTGCAATATAGAAAAATACTGTGTTTTCTCCTCATGTTTCTTTGCCAAAAGGTACACTTTATCAATTGTAGTTGATTACTAAAGATTTGGATTTCCAACTCTAAGACCCTTTCCTTCTCTACAGAAATGCCAGTTTGAATTGTTTATAGTTCGAATTGTTTTGTGCGCTTATACTTATGTCAGGTTTTTTTAAGATTATTAGATTTTATGTCAAATTAATATATAATTTAAGTCCTAATAAAATAACTACAAAGTTACCTATAATCATCATTTTTGGTTGCTTCTATTTTGGATAAATACGTGGTCTGGTCAGTTATAGGTAATATTTTAAATTCCTATTATATATCACATATTAACTACTATATCAAAAATATAAAAATGCAAATTCTCTTTAATGCATCAATTTTAAAAATAGCCTTCTTAAGTCCCACAGGGCTTATCTGATAGGAAACACTATTTAGATCTAATAAACATATACCTTGGTTCTAAGCATATGCAGTCCACCATAATAGTCACTAGCTGCTGTGGCCATTTAGCACCTGAAATGTGGCTAGTCTGAACCGAGCTGTGCTGTGAGTGTCAAATAGGCACCAATTTTCAGACAGTACCAAAAAAAAAAGTCAAAAACCTCAATTATTAATTATTTTATATTAACATGTTGAAATGACAATATCTTGGATAAATTGGGCAAAATAAAATGTAAAAATTAATTTCACCTGCTTCTTTGAATTTTTTAATTTAAAATAATAGATGTGGCTCACGTTCACGGTTCACCTCATATTTCTATTGAATGGCACTGTTCTATTTTAATATGTTTTTCATATTTTCATTTATGTTTCCATATTTTATAATGATTTTCATTTATTTTACTGTATTTAATAATCAATTTTGTAGAGTAGACATTTTCGCTGCCATTTTGCAGATGTGAAAACTGAGACTCAGTGAGGTGGCAGACTGTGTAAAAACCCACAGATTCTTTTTCTTTTTTTTTTTGAGACGGAGTCTTGCTCTGTCGCCCGCGCTGGAGTGCAGTGGCCGGATCTCAGCTCGGTTCACGCCATTCTCCTGCCTCAGCCTCCCGAGTAGCTGGGACTATAGGCGCCCGCCACCTCGCCCGGCTAGTTTTTTGTATTTTTTAGTAGATACGGGGTTTCACCGTGTTAGCCAGGATGGTCTCGATCTCCTGACCTCGTGATCCGCCCGTCTCGGCCTCCCAAAGTGCTGGGATTACAGGCTTGAGCCACCGCGCCCGGCCCAAACCCACAGATTCTGATTTCACTTCCAGTGCTTTTTCCACACCACCTGTACTGCTCTACAATTAAACATGGATGCAAATTTGGGATGCATATTAAAATATTTCTAATGAATTTCCATACAAAAGAAATAGAATCAGTTGAACAACAAAGAGTGAAAGGGAATGGATCTATTTACTTTTCTGGATTCATTTTGCCCTTTTTTTTCTCTCTCCTTTATATCTGATTCTGATTGCCTTTGCAGCTAGAGTCATTTGGTTTTATGTTGTTTGCAAAAGCCTTTTCAATCTCTCTCATCAAAGGTACACAGAAGGGTTTACCACAGGTGCTGTCAGAGTCTCAGCTATCTCTTAAACATTTTAATACAATTCAAATATGTTATATAATAATTATGTATGGTTTACATATTCTTTGGTGGCATGTAGATTGGTCGGCCTTTCTTTGGGCAAGGAACTCAGCTTCACTCGGGATTTTTTTTTTAAGACTATTTCCTCAAGATATTCTATATAGTCAAGAATCTCTCTGTATGGTCTTGGCATTTCACATTGGCTTATGTATATCATAGGCCGTATTTGGGCATTTCAAGTAGACAAAGGTAGAATTGATAGAGGTTTGTGGTGAGGTGAGGTTTTTTGGATTCATTAGGAGAGAAAAAAAACACCCTTTCTTGAACTGGATGAATGTAGAAGCAAAATAAAGAAATGAAAATCCCAAACTCCCTTCCTTTAATCAGTCAAAAAAAGATGCTTGATAAATAAAGTAACTTCATTCAAACACAAAATAGATTACTTTATTACAGAAAAGGGTTTATACATTGTTTACAGGGTTTAAACATTGTTAAAAATGGGGTTTGACCTGTATGAACTTTAAAAGTAAGTAAGATAGCTGTTAAAGTTAGGGCAAACATTTCATTCATTCATTTATTCAGCAAACATTTACTGGGCATTTACTGTCTGCCAAACACTATGTTCAGGCTTTATATGGGTTATCCCGTAACTTTTTCTTGGAAATACTATTACTCCTGTTTTATAAATGAGAATACTGAGGTTAAAGGGATTAAGTAATACACTGTGGTCCATGATTATTTTGAGATGGCAACATCATTTAAACCAAGAAACCTTAACTTCAAGACCCAAGGCCCAAGCAGTGAAGTATTAGCAGTAAATAATGCATTTGAGCAAAGTTTATCATTTACGAACACTTATTTTAGAGTACACTCCAACGTTTAAAAAGCAAGTTTTTTTAGCCTTGAGATTCAAGCATATATCAGTTATTAGAAAGATTCATTTTTACCAAATTAAAAACTAATTTAACAAAAAGTTGAATTAGAACACTTCTTTTGTAATGTTCCCCTATAGTAATCATTTACTGTGTTTTTCATTTCGCAACTAAATAAGAAACTAGCCTATGGAAATATCTTTTCCCAAATATAATACTTAGGTTATAGACAGCAATGACAGGGGGATTCCTTTCTTTTCTTGCTTTTTCAATTGAGACAGAGTCTTGCTCTCTTTGTCCAGGCTGGAATGCAGTGGCACAATCTTGGCTTATTGCAGCCTCCACCTCCCAAGTTCAAGCAATTCTCCTGCCTCAGCCTCTGAGTAGCTGGGATTATAGGTGTGCGGCACCACGCCTGGCTAGTTTTTAGTAGAGACAGGGTTTCACCATGTTGGCCAGGCTGGTCTCAAACTCCTGACCTCAAGTGACTGCCCACCTTGGCCTCCCAAAGGGCTAGGATTATAGGTGTGAGCCACCGTGCCTGGCCCTTTTCGTTTCCCTTTCTCTTTTCTTTCCTCTTTCCTCTGTTCTGTTCTTTAGAGACAAGTTCTTGCTCTGTCACCCAGGCTGGAGTGCAATTGCATGGTCGTAGCCTCATTGCAACCTTGAACTCCTGGGCTAAACCACCATACCCAGATAATTTAAAACAACCTTTTTAGAGACAGGATCTTGCTGTGTTGCCCAGGCTGGTTTCAAACTCCTGGCTTGAAGTGATCTTCCCACCTCAGCCTCCTGAGTAGTTGGCATTACAGGCAGGAGCCACCATGCCCAGCTGACAGGGAGATTTCAGAGCTAGGCCAACAAGTTGAATATATTATTATCAACAGTTATAGGATTGCAATGAAATTCTTTTTAGATGCTAAATTTTATTGCAAATGTAAACCTGAAGTTTAGATCAAATCAGAAAAGACAAACTTAAGATATTTAGGACCAAAACTATTTTAGAAAACTCCTCCTAAGTTTTAAAGTGAATTTACCATTTTGGGTAGTTTTGTATTAAAAAAGAAATGACAGTTTAAATCTTTGATGAACATTTATAGGATCTGGGAAAAACTGCTATAAATAATGGAAATAGTGCCCTGAATGAAAAGGAAAATTACAGACAGCCCTCATCTTCTAACCAGGCATCTTCCAAAAAGTTACCTTTTAAAGTGATTGGCTGGTAGACTTTTGGGTAAACCATGGCAGAGTGAGCATACTCCTGGTTTTCCTGAAGTTCTCTTGAAATGACAGTGAAAAAATAAAAAAGACATAAACCCAAAGAGTGGAGGATCCATTTTACGAAAGAGATGGAATAAACAAGAAGTAGGAAGCCATGCCGTAATAGCTTCATTGTACACAAATGCGAGCTTTGCCTCCTCACAGAGGGTTTTTATTTATCTTTGCTCTGTTGGTTCTACCACGCATTGACCCACCCTGCAGAAGGATAATATGTACTCACCTCGTTGTACTCAAGTATGGCTATACTAATTGCTTTGGCCAGTGACATGTGGGTGAAAGTGATATGTATCACTTCTAAGCAAATATTTTAAGAACTAGCTCAAGATTTACTGCCTTTTTTCCTTCTGCCATGATGGCCAGCAATATTCCAGGCAGAGGCTGCTTTGTCAGCCTAGGTTCTGAAATGAAGATAACATGGCACAGAGGTAAAAGTGACTCATGATGGACATGTAGCTTGTAAGAAATAAACCTTTGTCATTGTAAGCTAGGCCATTGAGATTTTGGTGTCATTTGTTACTGTAGCATGGCTTGGCCTATTATGACTGATATACAAACCATCCAGGAAGAAGGGAATCTCCTAGAGCAAAGGCCTTCGCCTTTGAGTCCCATAATGAGCCCTGTGCAACTGGAGGGGATTTAAATTAAACTCAAAGGGTGAATTGCTTCAGGAATGGTATCCAAGAAAAAATTCACAACTGATAGTTTGAATCTATTGGGACATTTACAGTTACTTTTTCAGAGTTTGGTGCTGATGTAAGGAGCATTGAAAACTAAGGGGTAGGGAGACAAAAGAAACACTTTAATTCCTGGGAAAACAAAATATTGAACAAAAAAGGAAATGTAATCATAGTACACCATGTAGCTCTGCAAATCATAATACATAGTTAAAGACACTGAATATGAAAGCCTTATATTGGAAGGATGGGGTTGTATGTATGTGGTGTATTTGTGTGTGAATTTGTGTGTATTGTAAGAAAACTGAATCCTCTTCAATTTTTGAGAATCAAGAAATGCTACGTACATGATATATGGGAAAGGGATTTAAATACCCTAAGAAAAATTAGATGAGAAATGGAGAGCAGAAAGAACTGTCATAGATATAATTTAAGTTGCTTTTAGGGAGCAGTAATCAAGAATAGAGTGACTAGAGAAGGATTCTATTTGCTATAAACTTTACAATATTATTTAACTTTTAAAATTATGTACATGTATTATTTTCATGAAAATAAAAATTAAAAATATAATTGGATATCAAAATATATTCTCTCATAAAAAACATAATTTTAGTTGTGGTTAGCTTTCCAAGTCAACTCACAAAAGCCTTTTTAGCCCAGTATGCACCTATTTAAGAGTAGTATACTAGCATTATAATGATGTATATATGAAATATAGCACTAGCATATGTAGGATTATTTCTGTAGGAAAACCCATTCAAGAATAAAACTGTATAGACGCCAAGAATATAATTTCCTTAGCAGCAGGGCAGAGTACTTCTTATTCCCATTTGTATTGACAAATCATTTGTAAAGCTGGGAGTTCGTGTAAGTTTTTTTTTTAAGCATGTGTGGTAATAGTAAACCTTTTGAAGTCTTCGTAGCCATGTTTCTTAATTCTGGAGTGGTTCTGTAGCTTCTCTCCTTCTTTCCATCCCCACTTCTATTCCAGTTCAGGCTTTCATTGTGTGTTACTTGGGATGTTTCATAACCCCCCATAGCAAAAAGGGATTGAATTTCTGGCATCATCCAAAACAGAGTAAGTTCACAACAATATATCTCTCCCACTGTTTACAACTCAAAGTTCTGGGCAGATTACAAAAACAACTAACTGGGGCCTCTGCAAGTAAATGACAGCAGACACTGAGGAGAGCAGTCAGAACTTGAAGAAAAACTGCTATGGTGGTGAGTTCCTGGCTTTATTCGTTCCTCTTTTATGACCTGGCTTTGACACAAGAATGTGCCAAGTCACAGAACTCTAGGAAAAAATAACAAAACCTGAGAGAAACCCCTCCTTCTAAAAACTTCCCGCTTTTCTTTTTCTCTTCTATCCCTACCCTGAAGCCAGTTGCAAGGAAAGCTGAACTGCCAATGTGGTGGTCATGGTGGTGGCACAGGCACCTAAAATCCCAAGAAAGAGCCTGTCTCTGCCCTTGTGGTCTGAAGAGTGTGAGGAAAATCCCATTATGTATTTTATTTTGATTTTCTTTTGCTGCACAGATTGCCTGACAGTGTGAGAGTCTAAAACCCTGAGACAAACCCTGACTTTGTAGCCAGAAGACTGGGGGAAAAGGCCCCTGACAGCTGGCGAGTGGGAGTGATTCTAGAGGAGGGAGCTGGATAAGGAGATCTCCTAATTCTGTCTAGGAACCAATGCAAATCCTGAGTCCACCTGTGAGCTACATATATGTAACAGAACCCAAGAAATAACAACAGCTTTGAGAATTAGCTTACAATATAAACCATTATTCCAAATTTCCGACTAGTATATGTATAGGGCAGACAGAAACACTTTTGAAAATGGAACTGAGGGCTGGGTGCGGTGGCTCACGCCTATAATCCCAGCACTTTGGGAGGCTGAGGTGGGCAGATCACCAGGTCAGGAGATCGAGACCATCCTGGCTAACGCAGTGAAACCCCATCTCTACTAAAAATAGAAAAAAAAAATTAGCTGGGTGTGGTGGCGGGCGCCTGTAGTCCCAGCTACTCAGTAGGCTGAGGCAGGAGAATGGCGTGAACCCAGGAGGCGGAGCTTGCAGTGAGCAGAGATCGCGTCACTGCACTGCAGCCTGGGCGACAGGGAGACTCCTCTCAAAAAAAAAAGAAAATGGAACTGACGTGGAAGTGTCATCCACAGACAGCAAGACAGAGCTTCTTATCTAAACCTAACTGAATTGAGTGCTTTCTCAAATATACAAAATGAACATTGTCCAGAGGGTTTCAAGAGGACTCTGAGTCTTACAAAAGAATAAAAATGTCCAGGGTGCAATCCAAAATTAAAATGCCCAGGGTACAATCCAAAATTACTAGCCAGGAAAATATGCCAAACTCTCAAGGAAAAAATCAGTAGCCACCCTGAGATGATCTGGATGTTAGAATGATAAGATAGTGACATTAAGATAGTTATTACTATGCTCTGTGAAGTAAAACTGGATACTCTTGAAATGAATGGAAAGATAGAAATTCTTGGCGTAAAAAATAGGTATAAAAAATAACCACGTGGAAAATTTGGAACTGAATAATATACTATTTCTTGGATGGTCTTAATAGCAAAATGCAGATGACAGTGGAAAGAAGAGTTGGTGAACTCATCGATAGGTCAATAGAAATTTCCAAACCTGAAGAATATAGAGCCAGATATTTGTAAAAGATGAACAGGGCCTTCAGAGATCTGTGGGGCAATATCAGAAGGTCTAATTTGTGTCATTGAAGTCTAATGAAGAGGAGGGACTCATAAATATTTGAAAAAATAATGTCCAAAACCTTTCCCAATCCAGTGAAGAAAACAAATGTGTGTAGATTCAAGGAACTCAGTGAATCCCTAAACAGAATAAACCCAAAGAAAATCATGCCCATGACATGACATTTAGTCATAATCAAACTGCTGAAAAACAAAGATTTTTTTTTTTTTTTTTTTTTTTGTTTAAATCTTAAAAGGAAACCAGAGAAAATCATTGTGTTACATCTAGGAAAATAATGTTCTGAATGACCACAGATTTCTTATCAGAAATTATGTAGGCCAGAAGACAGTGGAGCAACATTTTCAAGTTTGGAAATAAAAGAGCTATTAACCTAGAATTCCATTTCCAGCAAAAATCTCTTAGGAATGAAGGTGAAATAAAGACATACTCAGATAAAGGAAACATAAAAAGTTTTTTTTTTTTTTTTTTTTGCCAGAAGACCTGTTGTAGAATAAATGCTAAAAGAAATTATTCAGGCTGGAAGGAATAATATTAAAGGGAAAGCTGGAATTGCAGGATGAAGTAAGAACAACAGAAATAGTAAATATATTGGTAATTACAAGAGATTTATTTTTTCTCATCTCAAATTATTTAAAATACATATGACTGTTGAAAGCAAAAGTTATAACATTGCAGCAGGAGGTTCAGTGTATACAGACGTGATACATGTGACAACTGTAACATAAAAAGAGAGGACAAATGGACACTTACAGAGCCTTTACATTCTATTTGAAGTGATAAAAGAAAAACTCTAAGTAGACTGTGTAAAGTTAGACATGTATATTGTAAGTCTTAGAGCAACCACTAAAAAGAAATATAGAGATATAACCAAGAGATCAAATAGAATACTAAAAAATTCAGATAACCCAAAAGAAGACAAGAAAGAGGGTAGGGGCCGGGCGCGGTGGCTCAAGCCTGTAATCCCAGCACTTTGGGAGGCCGAGACGGGCGGATCACGAGGCCAGAAGATCAAGACCATCCTGGCTAATACGGTGAAACCCCGTCTCTACTAAAAAATACAAAAAAAAAAAAAACTAGCCGGGTGAGGTGGCGGGCGCCTGTAGTCCCAGCAACTCGGGAGGCTGAGGCAGGAGAATGGCGTAAACCCGGGAGGCGGAGCTTGCAGTGAGCTGAGATCCGGCCACTGCACTCCAGCCTGGGCGACAGAGCAAGACTCCGTCTCAAAAAAAAAAAAAAAAAGAAAGAGGGTAGGGTAATAGGAGAGCAAAAAATATGACAAACATTAAACAAAAAACAACATGGCAGACCTACCCATGTTCAACCGTATCAGTAGTTACGTGACATGTAAATGGGCTAACATAGTGATTAAAAGACAGAGATCGCCAGATTGGATTAAAAAACCGTGGCCTAACTTTATGCTTTCTACACAAAACCCGTTGTAAATGTAATGATATAGATAGGTTAGAGGTAAAAGGATGAAGAAAGATACACCATGCAAATACTCATGAAATACCATGCAAATACTCATGAAAAGAAAACTGCGGTGTCTAGATTATTAACAGACAAAGTAGATGTCAGAACAATAAAAATCACCAGGGATAAAAAATGACATTACATAATGATACAGGGATAAAGTCATCCAGAAGGCATAATAATAATTAATGTGTATGCTCCTAATTACAGAGCTTCAAAGTGTGTGAAGCAAAAAGTGACAGAACTGAAAGGAGAAGTTTTTGTTTTTTTTTAAATTCTGCAATTACACTTGGAGAATTTAGTGCTCCACTTTCTACAGTCAATAGAGCAAGAGGATAGAAAACAGGAAGCATATGGAAGACTTGAACAACACTATCAATTAAACACAGCTGTCATTTATATGACATTCTATTGAATGACAGCAGAATGCACGTTCTTCTCAAGTGCACATGAAACATTCCCCAAGATAAACCTCGCAGGTCATAAAGCAAACCTTAAACAGTTTTAAAGAATTGAAATCATAGAAAGTATATTCTTGGGGCCACAATAGAATTAAATTAGACGTCAACAACAGAAAGGTATCTGGAATATCCCCAAATATTTGGAAATTAAACAGCACACTTCTGAAAAACTCGTGTCAAAGAAGAAAGAAAATTAGAGAACATATGAACTGAATAACAATGAAAATTACAGTATTTCAGATGCAACCAAAGTTGGACTTAGAGGGAAATTTATACCATCAAATACTTGTATTGGAAAAGAAGACAGTTCTTAAATCGGTAATTCAAACGTTCACTTAAAGAAAATAGGAGAAGAGTATATTAAATCCAAAGCAAACAGAAGGAAAGAAATAAAAAGAGGAGAAATCAATGAGATAAAAAACAGAAAAACTATTTAGAGAAAATTAGTGAACCCAAAACCTGATTATCTTTGAAAAGAATCAGTAAAACTGATAAACACCTGGCCAGACTAATGAAGAAGAAGAAGAAAAAAGACACAAATTAGCAGTATCAGAAATGAAAGAGAGGCTGTCCACAGACATTAAAAGGATAATACAGGAGTACTATAATTCGGCAGCTTAGATGAAATGGACTAATTCATTGAGAAATACAAATCATCAGAATTCACTCAAGAAAAATAGGTAACCTGAATAGTCCCATATTAAGGAAACTGAATTTGTAATTAAAAATCTAACAAAACTCCAAGTTCAGATAGTTTAACTGGTGAATTCAACCAGATATTCAAGGGAGGAATAATACCAATTCTACACAATCTCTTTCAGAAAGTAGAAGAGGTAATATTTTCCAGCTCATTTTATCAGGGCAGCATTATCCTGATACCAAAACAAGGCAAAGACATTACAAGAAAAGAAAATCATCAATGTCTCCTGTGAACATAGATATAAAAATCCTCAGCAAAATACGAACAAAATAATGTTTATAGTAGCATTATTCACAATAGCCAAATGGTGGGAAAAACCCAAATATCCATCAGTGAATGAATGGGTACACAAAATATTATATACACATACAGTGGAATATTGTTCAACTTTAAAAGAGAATAAAATTATGATATGTACTGCCACATGAATGAACCTTGAAGACATTATGCTAAGTTAAACCAGACACAAAGGAACAAATACTGTGTGATTCCACTTCTGTGAGGTACATAGAGTGTCAAATTCACACAGACAGAAAGTAAAAGAGTGGTTTTCCGGGGCCTCAGGGAATGGAGAGTGGGGAGTTATCTTTTAATGGGTACAGAGTTTTAGTTTGGGATGATGAAAAACTTCTGGAGATGGATAGTGGTGATAGTTGCACAATATTGTGGATGTGTTGAATGCCACTGAACTGCATATTTTAAACTGTAAATTTAATGTCTTTAATATTTTAACACAATAAAAAAGGAAAAAGTACTAGCAAATTGAATCTAGCAATTCATAAAAAGGATATGTCATTAGCCTTATATTTCACATCTGGCTTATCCCCTCCATCCAAAACCACAGCTGGATTTATCTTCCTAAAGCACAAGCCTAATTAAGTTGCTTTCCTTCTCAAAATCTTAAATGCCTACCAAGTAAAACTTTTCACCCAACATGTAAAGCTTGTTGTAGTCAGGTCCATTTCCCTTTCAGGTCAAGTCTGCTACTACTCTTGCACGCTTGCCTAATGCTCCAAGTAAACAATTACATATACACTTTCCCAGAATACTCTTACCTGCACGCTTTTAAATTTTTTTTTTTTCCTTGAATTCTCTCCCTCATTCTGACCAATCTCTAACAGATAAATTCTACTCATATTTCAAAACCCAGCTGGAACTTTACCTCCCTGGATGTTTTTGTGATTCCCCCATATAGCTGTGGTGTCTCACTGCAGCATATACGTCTTTTATGTTGTATTTATGTTTGCTTTGCTCATTTGTTATTGAGCACTTGTCTGTTGATACTGATTCTGTGTTGGGTTTTGGAAGTAACGAATAAGATATATCCCTTCCGGCCGGGTGCGGTGGCTCACGCCTGTAATCCTAGCACTATGGGAGGCCGAGGTGGGCGGATCACGAGGTCAGGAGATCGAGACCATCCTGGCTAACACGGTGAAACCCCATCTCTACTAAAAATACAAAAAAAATTAGCCGGGTGTGGTGGCGGGTGCCTGTAGTCCCAGCTACTCGGGAGGCTGAGGTGGGAGAATGGCGTGAACCCAAGAGGAAGAGCTTGGAGTGAGTCGAGATCGCCCCACTGCACTCCAGCCTGGGCGACAGAGCAAGACTCCGTCTCAAAAAAAAGATATATCCCTTCCTCCTTACAGTTTACCATTCTAGCACAAAAGACAGACATGTAAACATATATGTTCAAAATAACATGCTAAATCTGAGCTAGAAATAAAGGCAATTACTAGTTGTGCTTATATTTTACCTTATGTATAATATTTTGTGCCAGTTTCTGTTAGAGTGCAAGCACCTTCAAGGCAAAGGTATCTTTCCAGTCCCCCCAAAGCACTGCATTCCTTGCATTAAATGTGCACAATTAAATATTTGCAATGAGTACTGAATTGTTTTTATTGGATTTCTTTATTCAAAGCTACTGATTAAACTTAACCTAAAAGTTCACAGCTATTTCTTTAGTTTTTCTTTTGGAGCATTAGCTCTTAGGCATGAAGAAGCCTCTGTGGTTCCTGTGTAGAAACTCAAAGCAGTGAGTAATTTTAGCAGCTTACCTAGGAACTACTCTGATTCTCAAGGTTACTTTAATATAGACAGTAGCAACATTTACCTAAAAGGGAATTGTGAGTTGTGAGAATGCCATACATCCTCATCATGGGAAATTTAATAGTTCAAGGAAGAGATATGTAATGTGGGAAAATGTTAGTTTTATCTATGTGAACGAGATGATGTATAATGCATATATATAATATAAATTTTCTTTATAGAACTTTAAATTTTAAAAAAGCACTTTTATGGATGTCTCTTTCAACTTGTTTTATGCTTATTGAGATACTGTGATTTGATATTTAAGAAGTTTATTCACTGTTTTAAACTTGATATCTTAATTATGGTACATGAAAACAGGTCACATCTCTGTTTCCTCCTGGCCCTGTTAAACATGGCCATGTGGTTTACACAGAAAAGCTTATGCTATAGATGTTTTATCTGCAAATGAAATAAGATTTTTTTCATTTTTATAGAAGCAATTAAATAAATAACTCTTTATAAAAAATAGTTACAGTATTACCAAACACTAGATTAAAATGACACTTATAAGCATTTACTATAAAACAAAAAATGATAAATTTTACCTCATCAAAAGTAAAAATTTCATCAAATTAAAAACTTCTTAAGATACCTTTAGGAAAATTAAAAGAGAACCACAGACTAGGAAAACATATTGAGAACAGGTACATATATCTGACACAGTACTATATTGAGAATATGTAAATAACACCTAGAAGTTAACAACAGAAAGACAAGCCAACTTAAAAATTAGCAAAATATTTGAAAAGATGCTTTAAAAAAGAAGATATACAAATACCAGTAGTCATATGAAAAGATTCTTACCATTATTCATCAGGTATTTTGAAGTTAATGCATGTAGCAGTAGTTTCTTGCTTTTTATTCTGTGTAGTCCACTGCATCATTATAATGCAGTCTATTTATTCTCCTATCGATAGATATTTGAGATATTTGAGTTATTTCCAGATTTGAGCTATTCTGAATAAAGTTGCCATGAACATTTCCGTTCATGGTTTTTAGGTGAATAGGTATGCTTATCTGTCTTGGGTTCAGACCTAGGAGTGAAATTGATGGAGACATAGTGTAGGGGTTTGTTTAGCTTTAGAGATACTACTGAACAGTTGTGTGCCTATTTATGCTGTCTCCAGTAATGTCTAAGATTTCCCATTTGCTCCACATCCTTGTCAAAACTTGATATTGTTTGTTTTTTTAAATTTTCTGGGAATTCTGAAGTGATATCTCATTGTGGTTTTGATTTGCATTTTACCATAACAACAGATTGTATTGAGCGTTTCTTCATATGCTTATTGGGCATTGGAAACCTATGCAGATTAAAGCCCCAATGAGAATATCACATACTCCTTAGAATGGCTACAATTAAAAAGACAAGTGTTAATGAGGATGTGGAACAATGGAAACTTTGATACACTGCTTCTAAGAGAGTCATATGCTACAACTACTTTGGAGAACTATTTGGCATTTTCTTACAAACTTAAAACATATAACTAGCGTATGATCCAACAAGTTCCATTCATAGTTATTTACCTAAGAGAAATGGGCCGGGCATGGTGGCTCACGCCTGTAATCCCAACACTTTAGGAGGCTGAGGCGGGCGGATCCCTTTAGGTCAGGAGTTTGAGACCAGCCTGGCCAACATGGTGAAACCCCCCTCTACTAAAAATACAGAAATTAGCTGGGCATGGTGGCGGGCACCTGTAATCCCAGCTACAGCGGAGGCCGAGGCAGGATCGCTTGAACCCTGAAGGGGGAGGTTGCAGTGAGCCAAGATGGCGCCACTGCACTCCGGCCTGGGCGATGAAACCAGACTCCGTCTCAAAAACAAAAACAAAAAGAGGCCGGGCGCTGTGACTCACGCCTGTAATCCCAACACTTTGAGAGGCCGAAGCAGGCAGATCACCTGAGGTCAGGAGTTTGAGACCAGCCTGGCCAACTTGGCGAAACCCCATCTCTACTGAACAACAACAACAAAAATTAGCCAGGCATGATGGCGGGCGCCTGTAGTCCCAGCAGCCTGGGGGCCTGAGGCAGGAGAATTTCTTGAACGTGGGAGGCGGAGGTTGCAGCAGTGAGCCAAGATCGCGCCATTGCACTCCAGCCTCCGTGACAGAGCGAGACTCCGAAAGCACATGTCCACACGAAGACTTCTACACAAATGCTCAAAGCAGTTTTATTCATAGTAGCAAAAAAAGTCCGGTAATAACCCGGATACCCATTAATAGTTACACAGATAAATTTTGGTATGTAATAATAGAACACTGCTCAGCAATAAAAAGAAATGAACTACTGATATATTCAACATGAATTAATTTCAGAAACATGTTGAGCAAAGCAAGCCATCTACAAAAGAGGATATACTGTACGACCCCATTTATATGAAGTTTAAAAACAGGCAAAACTAATCTAGGATGATAGAAGTAAAAAAACTGGTTGTCTCTGCTGGGGCTGGTGGTGGAAGCGGGGTGTGGTTGTTGACTGGAAAAGAGTGATAAAAATATTTTATATCTTGTTTTCAGTGTTGGTTACATAAGAGTGTTTTATTGCCAACTCACTGAGCAGAACACTTTAAGATCTGTGCATTTTCTTTTACATAAATGATTCTTCAATGTAAGAAAGTAGAAATAATTGAACTTTATAAAAGAAGTATTTAAATAAATGAATATTTAAGGATAACTTTTTACCCTTCTTTATTTTCCTGACATTATTAGCCACTGTTTCTGCTAACTCTGATCTCTGCTGTGTTAATTAGAATATTACATTAACTCTTATCACTTTGCGTCTTGGCTTTTTCAACCTGGAAATAAAGCAGTCCTTGTTCTAAAACACATCTTCAGTACTTTAAACCAACATGATACCAAAAGCTTGACATCAACTGAAAGCCCCAAGTAATGTGAGGTAATAGAAATAGTTGAGTCTGCATTTCTAGTTTCCAGATCAGTCAGAAGGCTATGCCCCCTTTCTCTTGGCTGTGACATCTGCTTTCTCCCCGTGGTCAGAGAAGCAAGGTTTCTTTTTGCCAAAAATATGGAAACCTGTACAACTTAATATTTTTCCTGAGTGGAAGGAATTAACCTTCCACTTCTCTCTTGAGAGTCAATTTTTTACAATGTCAATTTCCCAGCAAAGAGAAGCCTTAGCATCTACTCTGCAGTGCTTTCTCTAGAATGAAATGTATAAAAACAATACAGTTTTAAAATATAATAGTAGATATTTTCTTGGTGGCTATTACAGAACATCTTATGAAGTATAAACTTGATTTTCTTCCAAAGCACTGAAGTTAAAGTGTACCTGTATATACCCACAGTAAATAATAGCAGTAAGAAAGTCAAATTTACAGAACATGGATGAGTCATAATTTGGAAACAATATTGCTCACTATACTTAGAATGCATTTTGTAAAACGTTTTCTCTGCCACTATGTTACCATTAATTAACTGGTTGCTAATTATCTAGGCTATTGAGAAGGCAGTGGCATGGATAATAAATTACAGGCCCCTTATGGGCAGAGACCATATCTTATATTTTATTTGTATTCTGTGGCGCCAAATAAACACAGGAAATAAACAGATATAGATAAGAAATAGACATGTACAGTGTACTTAACAAAATTCCCGAATCACTCATATTCTAGAATTGTTATATACGTGTGTGTGTGTGTGTGTGTGTATATATATATATGATGGTTTTGTCTAGCATCTGGAACATCAGAATGCATAAGACAAAGCTTTGAAGGTATGCTGCTTGGAGTGATCAGGCAGGAGCCACAAAGTTGCCCAGCTTTCCAAAATGTCTTCCTGTTTCCCACTTCATTGTAGAGACTGAGAACGACACCTCTTCAACAGACCAGTAGCCACAGCTGAACTGTGTGATTCACCCTCTCCGTGGCTGGGCGTGCTGACCGATCTGTGCTTTTTAAGCTTTCTCCTGGGCTTCAGGCTACACGGAGGAATAGAAGCTCTTCCAGCTTAACGAATTCTAACATTTGGAGACTTTGTTATGTCTTTTCTTTACCTTGCAGTCAGTTTAGGCAATGATTACAAAAGCAATTTGGAAAGTTAAAAGTGAACTCTGTGTAAATTCATGACTAAGTAAATGAAAGACACATTATCTGCCCACAGATAATTGAAGGTTGTTTTCCATTCTAGGATATTTATTGACATATTGATAGTCGCAAATAGTAGTTCGTAATCTTCTGTGAGTCACAAATCCCTATGAGAATCTGAATACTTTCTTCTTCCCTTTTTTCCTTCATTTCTTCCTTCTTTACTTCCTACTTTCCTTCCTCCCTCCTCCTTCCCTCTCCCCCTTTCCTCAAACATATTTGCTCGACTACTGTGTGCCAGACATTGTTCTAGAGGGTCTATGCTTTGCAGTTTTTCACTTCCCAAAATGTCTGTTTGCATATATACATGACATTTTGCATAGTAGAGTTTTAGGGATTTGATTGAACCCCTAAAGCTCTCTAGGGTCAAGAAACTAATATTTAAAGTAACTATATGGCTAAAAATACTTGACATTCTTACTAGGCAAAAACTTAGTATTTGTAGGAATAACAGAATGCATTTCTCTTCGGGATCTGCCCAGCAAGACAAAATCCTCAAAGTAGACTCATTCAAATCATGAGCAGTATGGAATGGGAGCTGAGGAGTCTGACATTTCACACTTAGTCAGAATTGCTAACCTAGACAGTCTTGAGGCTCTTCTACTGTATGTGAGAGGAGTGGTTGGTTGCATTAGAAACTTTCAAGGACTCCTTTTAAGCCTGTACTTAATGAGAGAGGAAGAAGAGCCCCCAAAATTTAAAAATTATAATGTGGTCACTGAATCTTACTTTGTGTCTCTAAGTTTCCTTTGCCATTCTGACTGAAAAATTGATCTATTTATTATGCACCATTGCTTAGAGAGCTAATGTGTTAATATATGACGAAGGGTTATACATCTACTGTGACTTGAGTGATGAAACTTGTCACTCTGACCTTTAATCCAGAATGACTTTTTTGCTCTCTGTCAGTACTCCACTGAGGCTGAAAGGAAAGGATCTAAACTCTAAAGAAGACTGTTCGTCTAAAGAACTGGTGTTCTGCCAGTTAGAGAAGGCTCTGAAAAATCTCAAGTAAAGCAGAATTTCACTCTTGAGCCTTGTGGTATCTCTGGATTTTGTATTTCTGTTTTTCTCTGTGTTGAGTTGTGACACCAGATAGTTCCTTGAAACACACACATAAGTGGATACACAATGTGGGTAAACAACCCTTCTCTTCACCCTGACCACCCAATTAACACAGTTTCTACTTTTCCGTCATAGCTGCTAGGGGACTCACGGAGAGAGCCTTCATGTGAATATATACATCTCTTATGTAACTTAACAATCTGACATGCTGAGGTGAGGAAAAACCCATGTGGCAAAGTCAGATATGGTGATTTACAGCTGCTGTGTGAGAGTAAAATTAAAGCAAAGTCACTTGTTTTATCCTGAACGATACAGACTATGAAGGTTCTCAGCTTGACCAAGAGAACATAGTAATGCTATTCAGATTCATACACTGCATCTGTGGCTTGGACATGCAGTGTATTTTATATTTTGTGTTTAAGAGAGCCCAGTTTAGCATGGTGGAAGCCTAAATCTTGGGAGAGAAAAGCTGGGTTCCAAAACATTTTCTTAAATGCTTAATAAGGAAAGCATCTTTTAGTTTCCCTACCCTTTATCTATAGTAAGTGGTCATTATGGCTATATAATGTATATTCTTTTAGATTCTGTGTTTTATATTACTAATTTTTGTCCAAAAATCATTTAGCAAATAGTTTCAAATAATCAAGTTCTGGAATCAAAGTAAATTTACTGCTTAACACACAGAAGGAAAAATTACGGGTTTTGAAGAAGGAAAATAATTTTGGACAAGAACTTGTATGTATTATAATCACCTTATATATAGCTTTAGAGCTCTTATTTCTTTTTTTTTTTTTTTTTTGAGACGGAGTCTGGCTCTGTCGCCCGGGCTGGAGTGCAGTGGCCGGATCTCAGCTCACTGCAAGCTCCGCCTCCCGGGTTCACGCCATTCTCCTGCCTCAGCCATTCTCCTGCCTCAGCCTCCCGAGTAGCCGGGACTACAGGCACCCGCCTGCCACCTCGCCCGGCTAGTTTTTTGTATTTTTTTTTAGTAGAGACGGGGATTCACCGTGTTAGCCAGGATGGTCTCGATCTCCTGACCTCGTGATCCGCCCGCCTCGGCCTCCCAAAGTGCTGGGATTACAGGCTTGAGCCACCGGGCCCAGCAAGAGTTCTTATTTCATAGTAGAACCAAAACACGATGAAACTGTTTCAACATAAAGGGTTTTTGGAAAGAGTCTTTTGGAAAGTAGTATCTCCTATGTCTATATTCACAGATTAAGTTAAAAATGAAAACGTACAGAAACTCTGACTTTTCTTTAATCAGGAAGTAGCACTAGGCTTCTTTGGCTAGACTACTGCTATGTCAAATTGTAGAAATATTTCCGTGATCATGTGTTTTATAGTTAGGCTATTTTCAGCAGAGCTATTCCTATCATTGTTAAACACTCGATTAAATCATCTGATTCAAATATGAAGAAGTCTGTTCTTCATTGGAACAAATTTTTGACCTGTAGAAATACTCTGTTTTAAAAATAAGCATAAATAGATATGTTTAAATATAACTTTCTCAAAAACTGCAATTATAGGAGACTGGACTCATTTCTATACATTGAGATTCACGTACGGTAATAGATTGTCAGTGTGTTGCTGGAATAATTGACATGCATATAAATCTTACATTTTTCAGATCATTTAGGTACTTATATATGTAAGCTTGAGATTACCATTATCAAACACGACTGGAATATGAATATCTTAGATTTTCTGGTAGACCAAAGTACTATTATTATTATTTGTCCTTTGTTTTTCCATAATGAAGAGAAATGCATGTGATTTTGCAGAATTGTTGCATTCTTTGAGCTCTTAGTTGCTAGTGCCTAACAAGTAGTCAATCAGGAAGAATGGTATATGGTAGGGTTGTAATAATAAATACACATTAAATGAGTACGTTAGTGCCTACATAGTGCTGAATCAATTGAAATATATAGTCTTTGGGAGCTCATAGCCTAATGACAGAATCCCATCAACATTACTTAAGCATAAGAAGGTAAAGCATTTGAAGCAAAATAAACTCTCAGTGAAGGTTGAAGGAGAACAAAAGGGGTGATGTGAGGAGACTGCCCATGCTGAAATCTTCAATAGAAGGTGTGATCAATTGATAGAGAATTCTAGCATATCTAGTCCACATGTTTAATTATTCCAGGAAGTGATAATGATTGATATCAACAATTATAAGGATTATTGATGGTAGAAGAGCTTGAAGTCTTAGATTTCAGTTCAACTCGGCACATATTTGTTGAATGTCATATTTGTTGAATGGCACATGCTGGTTGCTGTACTGGGTGTATTAACAAAGTCCTCCCCTCCAGGAGCTTATAGTCTAGTGGAGGGAACAGACTTATAAATGCTTAATTTATTACCTTTTTTAGTACAAGGATGTACCAAAAAAACTACAGGAGCAAAGAAAAAGTTGGGACTGTTTATCCCTAGAGGAGTGAGAAAGTCTGGGTCTTCAGGGATGAGTAGAGAGAAGGAAAGGATGTATTAGGGACTCCCTGCATGATATTTGTGGCCAAGGAGATTTTGAAATTTATCAGCAAGATTATGATCAAATGAAAATATAAATTTAAGTGGCCAATAAAGCAGAATAAGTTGTTTCTATTTATATTTGTTACAAACTATGGACTTTTCGACTTCCTAACTTTTAGAAGTTTATTTACTCTGTTATATCTCTTAGATTAAAGGAACAAATAAAACTAGGAAATTAGCATATGATGAAAAAGATCCCATATGACCTCTGGTAAACCTGAGGGTAGTAGATGACCTCAAGGTTCCCAGTTTAGGAAGATAACGACGTCTGTGAAGATTAGGAAGATTGAATGATATAACATGAATCCATTATGAATTAAAACTTTCTAAAAGATTAAATCCATCTTTTACTGGTAAAGTAATAAATTCTCATTTATAGTTGGAGAGTACATATTAATTTAATCCGAATTAGTATAAAGCTTTAATTAAGAGAGTTTTGTTTGTTTTTAATGGCATTAACTTTCTAATAACATTAATTTATTTAGAAAGGGGAGGGTTGTTACTACTGTTTCCCCCAAAATGTTCATGAGTATTAGTCACCCGTAAAATAGAAACTGCTTCTCATCTGCTTTGAACCTTTCATTCTTCCCGGGTCATGGGATCACTGATTTGTGAGGTGCAGTAAAACCATGTCATATGAAAAGAAGCAGACCAAGGGCCAAAGATAACAGTGCTATGTAGACTCTCAGTGGCCAGTGAAGATTTTATTTTACAAGATTGTGTCCGTGTTTGGTCAGTAAAGCTAAGGCGGAAGGTGAATGGAAGAACATTACTTTAAAGGCATTAGAGAACATGCTGGAGGAAAGCATTTTGAGTGCAAACATTCCAAATGGGGAAGACGTACAGAATCCGCACAGAGCCGGCCAAACGCAGCCTGTGTTTCCCATCTATGGATGCCAGCACACAGGCAGCGTCATTGCTGCTCGAGTGTTTACTGCTGTGAAAACATTGCCACTACCAGAAAGCTTAATTCCCTTCCTCTTTCTTTTCTCTCTTTTTCTCCCCCTCCCTCCCTCACTGATCTCCCCCCTCCCTTCCTTCCATCCTTCTTTTTTTCCTTTAGAGAGTCCACATGAACTTTGGTTTAAAAAGACTAATTCCAGTCTTTTATAACCAAGCCTAGAACTCAATCCAATATGTAAAAACAAATTTGAATGCTTCATCTATTTGATTTGAAAGGCTAGGAGAAGGGCATATTTTAGGGGAAACAGATTAAACCAAGAAAAATGACTTTGGCTAGCGTGTTTAGCCTTGTTAGACCACAGATTCCTCATTAGTGAAATAGGTTGTTGAACTGCATGCTTCTTACCTGACTTCTGGCTCTAAAATTTCATGGTTCTATTTTTTTTTTTTTTAAATATCTTGAGATCTTTCAAATGCCTAGTAACTCTGTGTGCATGTGTACTACCATATGCTAGTAACTAGTCATCGTCAGGATGGCCAAATTTATTAAAGCTTGATCTAGATAAATGGTACAGTAAATCAAATACTATATTTGAGTGAAGTCTCAGAAACAAGTGTTTACACAAATATATGATTAGATGTTCTCCATCCTTACATTGAAAATACTATTCTATTCTTTTGAGAAGGACTTCATGAAAGGAATGGAGTTTGAAGGAATTTTTAAATTTTTGGTTTATCCTTAGATGCCCAGAAGAGGTTTGTGTAATTTAACACTCCCTTGTTTCCATGGCTTTCCAAGTAAAAAGAAGGAACTCAAATGCTTTCCTTGCTGGATACTAAGAAAAACATATTTCCCTATCCTTTTGAGAGGAATTAGTGAAATTATATTAGAAAGAACATTACCAAATCAGATGTCCTGCCTATTTAAATTTTACCCATGTAATTATGTATTTATCATCCACTTCCTAATTGAATGGATATATATCTTCTTTTAAAAATTTACACAAACATTATCACATGTCTTCATTAGACAATTATAAGCTGTCATTCATGATTTGGAGTTGTATGGTATTTGGGTAAAATATAAAACAAATTATAAATATCTTAAAAGAACAGATCGAACAGAAATATTTATTAGGAACATAAGCAAGATGAGGCAAATCCCCAAAGAACATGCAAAATGAACTAATGCACCACGCTAATAAGAATCAAAGGGTTACAAGTGAAAATGTGCATTTGAGTGACACTGATACCACCTTTAATGGCCTCTTAACTAGCCTCTTAGAATTTGACCAGCTTTTGATTTTTCCACTGAAGAAATTTAAAAAAGAAAACACCACTATTGAACATAATCAGCTTGCTCTCTGCCTTGTCTTTGTGGACCTACAAAATCCAGACATGAAGTCTAATACGGAAATTTTGATCTCCTTGGTCTTTCTGACAGAGTTAAAAGGAAAGTAAAAGATTGGCGTTCTATTATGTAAAGGCAGTATTGCATTGCCTGTTGCCTCAAACATCACTTTTTTTCAATTGAGAATTTCCAAAGAACGGCATAAACCAGGATAGTGCAGTTATAGGCAAAATTTCACAACGGTGTGTGGTAAATCCTGATTAAATATGGAGAGATGAGTTCTTAGAGTGAGGCAGTCACAGTCTAAGTATCATTAGAATATTTAGAGTAAATTTCAACATGTGCTTCCTACTCTTTATTTCGCTTTAGGGTTTCTTACCTCCAGGAGAGATGTAGAAATAGTTGAGTTGAGCTTCATGCACCAAAGTACCCTTAAACTTGACCTCCGTGTCGGCAGACAGGTGACTGGGAAGCGGCTGGTATGCAGGCGTACCAGGCTGAACAAAGGCTCGAAGCATTGTGAATTTCCAGATGTATATTAATTGGTTGATTTTTAAAGCTAAGTAATTATCCTGCTCATGATCTCTTGTAATTTTTTAAAACCCAGAAGCCATTCCTGCCGTAACATTTCAGTGCCACAAAAGTTTACACGGCCATATCGTATCGCTGCAAGTTTAGGTTACAGTAAAATTACTTTTAAGTTTTAGAATTCTAAACAAAACAAAACAAAACACTTCTTGCTTGATTCTTTTCAACCTTGTATTTTCTGTCTTCCCTGCTCTGCTCCCTGCCTGTGTAGGGTTGGGCCTCTCACCCAGTGGCTTTACGGGAAAACTTGGATTGAAATGTGAACTTCATGGTTTCTGTCAGCCTGTCAGCTCATCACCTCCCTAAGGCATGATGATCTCTGGCTTTTATGTATCTCCACAGACTGCTTTGATAGACCCTCTTGTGTGGAAGAGTGATAGGTTTGTCCAGGGGTTGGTAGATCTTAGGGCTGAGAGGCAGGAAACTTCAGTTGGAATGCGTACTTTAATGGAATTCACAGCCTCTTTCCCAGGGGAATGCAGCTCAAGTTGCAAAACTATTTTAGGGAGAAGAAAGTTAGGCCCAGTTCTGCATTTTATCTTGGTGCCACTTTTTGGTAGCCAGAACTCTTGGTTAATGTTTCTTTTTCCTCCTTGGCTATTTAAATTTTCTGTCCAGACTAAACTGGGATCAAAAGAGTTATCTCGAAATGATCTCATTTTAATTTTTAAAGCCATGTTGCTTTGGAGATAAATGATTGGGTCCTAAAGAAGTCTTCACAGTGTCTTCAATAATTACGGCAAACTCAGTCTTTCCTTCATTTTGCTTTGACATCTGAAAGATGTTCCATGGCATTTTCCCTCCCTAAGTCTGCATTTCACTTATCTCGTGGTGATGACAATGTCAGACTGTTTTTCTATTTGTATCAACAGTTTTCTTGGCATCCCACCCTTACGAAAGCCTAATTCCTTATGTCAAATGCCACAAATGTATAACATCAAACAGAAGATACCCAAAATATTCCTATTACTAGAGCCTACTCATGAGACAACAATGGCCGGTTTTTCCTCTGCTGTTGGGCCTCATGTTTCTGAGTTATGCTCTGTTTTTCTCCCTTACTGCCACCTTTCTGCTTTGATAGTTTTGGAAAAGTCAGTCTTCAAGGAAAGAAAACTTACACTATAACCAAAAAAATAGACCAGGCTTCTAGTTTTGTAACTAAGGTTAAAGTCACCAAGACACACAAACATATTCAGATTTATTAAGTGGTTGAACGTCAGTGATGCAGTCTGCTTTGACTTCAAGAACGTGAGGGTAGGCAGGTTAGTGTGGGAATCTGTGTAGGGAATCAGAGTAGGGAATTACTGTTGATGGACTGGAAGCAACCTTGAATATGAAGTTTCAAGATACACATTCAATGATCTTGAGATGAAAGAATTTTGTTTTGATGTAAAAGCTCTCATAGCCCATGGGCTTCAGAACTCAGATGTTCTTTAAAAAAAAAAAAAAGTCAGTGTACCAAGGAGGAAAACGTGTATGTATTTTCATCTAAGAGAGTAAAATGGTCCTGTTCAAGGAAAAGCTGGAATCTTTTCCCCTACTTCCCCCTACTTCACACGCAGGTAGGTAAGATAAGATAAAAGATTTCTGGTACACCGATAATTGCAAAACAAAGTTTAAAGCCCTTTTGCCACCTTTTGGCAAGTTAGTAATTCAGATTCATAGGTTCCTCTTTAAGATACCTGCTTAAAATAGCACTATAAAGACCTTTCTTGTACCTTTTGATATCTGAATCATTACTGACAAGAAGCAGAAATTCCATGCCCAGACATTGGTCAGGTAAGAGGAGAAAAAAAGATGTAGTTAGAATATCACAGCGGTTTTAGCAGCAAAATACTATTAATATAATTACGTGTTTGGAAAGTTTGAATTTAAAGTCTTTTTTCCCTTTGAAAAACATGTTTTGTTGGTTTTCATTGCCCTATCATAATATTGTTGCTATTTTCACTGAAGATTTTTAAAATGTGTATGTAGTTAATACATTACTTAGATGATTAATGCCGTCAGATCCTCAACTAGATATTTATAAATGTCTTTTGGAGCTGTTTCAGCCTTTACTATAAAAATGATACAGATAGGCACGTACTAAAGTATTCAACTTATTTGAACATTATTAAATGAATCAATAGCAGGTATATTATGTCACAGTTCCTTTCATTACTAAGTGATGAAATCATAGTCATATCTAATCTTTCAGCAGTTGTAAATTTTCTGTACCATTTTGAAGCCAGAGATTTATTATTAAATTTTATCTTTTCCAGTGGCCTATCCCTAACTTATAGCTTACAAAGGCAGTTTTTCAGTTAACATGTTCCTGAGAGAAGGAGAAGGGGAGGGAGGCTTCCAGGCATAATTTGACTATCAGGTTTCTGAATATTTAAAAATAAAGATGAGATGTGTTTATGAATGTGCAAATGGAGTGTAGAAACAATGATATGTCGAAGCCAGGAAGTTTAGAAATTGTGATTTCATTTTCAATCTGTATTCATTTGCTTAAGAAGATTTTACCAAATGCCTATTGTGTTCAGGTGCTATATTTTTAAGGAGAACACAGTTTATTGGATATGTGTGGGTATGTATCTTTGCACAAAACCACCACAGATTTCTCTGTGGACTTAAATTTCGATGCTTTTTTTTTTTGAGACAGAGTTTCGCTCTTTTCGCCCAGGCTGGAGCCCAATGGCACGATCTTGGCTCACTACAACCTCCACTTCCCAGGTTCAAGCGATTCTCCTGCCTCTGCATCCCACGTAGCTGGATTATGGGCACCTGCCACCACGCCTGGCTACTTTTTTTTATATTTTAGTAGAGATGGGGTTTCACCACGTTGGCCAGGCTGGTCTTGAACTCTTGACCTCAGGTGATCCCAAAGTACTGGGATTACATGTGTGAGCCACTCTGCCTGGCTTGATGCTGCATTTTTAAGCTTTAATCCCAATGATTGTTTTTATTTATTCAATGATTATTGAATAAATCAATTCAATACATAGGTTATTATGTATTTAAGATGGAAAGGAGATTTTTTTCTATTTTGTAGTTTTGAAGACGCTCATAATTTGTTTGATGTGCTTTTTGCAGTGTCCATCTATGGAATTTGGTTTTATGATAAGGAAGAATGCCAAAGAATTGCAGAGCTTATGAAAAAGTAAGTACTAAAAGGCTAAGTATTTTTCAGGACCTGGTACTTTTGTTTGTATTTCTAAGTGTATGTAACTATACTATACTCTTAACAGAATATATCTCCCACAGCAGCCCTTTTCACAGTGGTTAGGCAGACATTTAGTATTAATTAATAAATGGAAAATAGACATCAACAACTTGCCACATTTTCACTAGGTCATATTTATCATCTAGAATGATTCATTTTTTCCTGTGTGTGAATATATATGAATTGTTCCAGATGGCAGTTTTCTTTAATATTTTCATTTGTAAATTAGCAGTTTTTTGCTTTGAAAAGTTATCAATATGCCTGTCGGTAAAAAGAACATTCAGAGCCATCCTAAATGCCTGCTCCAGATTCTGTAAAATCTTTCATTTCCTTCCTCCCCCAAGTGCTTTCCTTTAACTGTGTACACGTGTTCGTGGGAGCTCAGACGTTCCTCCCATGTCTCAGACACTGAGTTAAGGTAGTCTTTATTTTCAGTTTCCTTAGAAATTGCTGAGTTACTGTTAGCTTCGTGACCAGCCGACCGTCTCGCTCTTCCTTGTTACTGGTCTCTTTCTTTTAATCTCGTGATCCCTTGTGATTTGTCCCATTCTGCATTCCGGGCAGCTCTAAAATTGCTGTCTGACTCCTCGCCTTGGCTCCCTGATTGCACTGGAAGAGGGGGCTTGCTCTCTGCTCTGCAGTTGGTTGACTGATCAATTTCTGCGCCCAGGGCTGCTCACTGTGGGGCAGTTACTTCCCTGCCATTTACGGAGATGGGTAAGAGCCTCAGAGTGAGATGAGTTTCCTGCACATGCTGTGTCACAGCCTGGGACTGGACTCAGCCAAGCACATAGGATGGTTGCTGCCACATGACACTGTAGCTCTGTGTGCAAAAGAATCAGTCCCCACTTTTAAATCCTGGGGCAATGAAATGACTAGAATGTGACCTCACAGAAATGAAAAACAGGGAGCACCTTTTAAGAAATGAGATCGATTCCTGAAAGGCTAGCTAGAGATAGCTAACTTCAGGTAACTAGCTCAAGGTGCAGATGGTGATTAAGTGTATCCAAACTGGTATTTACCACCATAACAACTAGTTCTAGAACATTCGTATTACTGTAAATTGTGCAGTGGATAGTAATAGTAGGATTTCATACAGATTAAAAAATACCCTGTCGCTCAGCCAAGAGGCCACGTTAGAATTGTCAGCATTCTGCAGTAATTACCTAACAACCCGGGCAGGAAATTGATTATTTACTAGCAATAAGCAGCTGATTGGTGTGGATTCAGACTCCCTCCCTCGTTAGAATTAAGTCTCTCAGTAAGTAGTCAGATCTTTGTCACCATAAACTTCATGGCAGTAATAAGAATGTGAGCTGAAAGTCACAGCACATGAAGGGAAAGTGCATTTTCCTCGGCATCAGCTAGCAGCAGATAGGAGCAATCTGGTCTCTTCTGTATTGTTTTCCAGGCAGCAGAAGAACTCTTCATTGCTGTAAATGGGTTTTAAAATGGCCCTTCTTCTCCGAGTTAGAATGGAATCTTTATCATGTTTTGCAACTGCCAGAGAGCTACAGGATTTGAGTTGCCAGAATCAACCTTGCCTTGTCTTCAGGGCAGTCTGTAAAGTCAGGGGTAGTTTCCTCAGTATTTCAGAACTCTAAATTGGGTTTCCTTAGCTACTAATGAGAGCAGCCATTAGAATGCACTATGTGAGGAGTTGGCAAACTCTTCTCAAAGGGACCAGAGAGTATTTTAGGCTTTGCAGTCCATAGGATTTCTGTTCCAGCTATAGAATTCTGCCCTTGTAATGTGAAAGCAGCCATGAACAACATGTAAACAAAGGAGCATGGCTGTGTTGAGCTTGGCTGTGTTTGTGACTTTCTTTACAAAAACAGGTGGTGGGCTGGACTTGGCCTGCAGGTTTGCTTACCCCTACCCTAGATTCATCTGTGTAGTCAGTGAATTCAGGACCTCAACTCTCATTTTTCTCCTTTAAATTCCTAAGCAGCCTCATTTCTAATATGGTTGTAACAGGATGAAAACAACTAGGTGAGAACTGGGATGGTTTTAAACACTGTTTGTGTTGAATTGGTTTTTCTTGTTTGGACTTTCCCCTCTGTTTTTCTAGTCTAACTCAGTATGAACAGTTGAAAGCCCATCAGGGAACTGGAGCAGGAATTTCCCCGATGATCCTCAATTCAGGAGAGGGCAAAGAGGTAGATATTTTACGAATGCTCCTCAAGGCCAAAGACGAATACACAAAGGTGAGTGTTTGCCCTTCCTTGTGATACGTACACACTTCAGTTCTGCAGGGGGAGTATTCTTGTTTAGAAACACTAGGTGCTGTGGGTGCTGTTCCTTCCACCAAACAAAATTATATTACAAATAAAAAATCTTTATTTGCCTTTAGTAAGCTAAAGGAAACTGTTTGCCTTTAGGTGGATTAAAAAATAGCCTGAGAAATCAGTAGCCTTTATATATACAAACAGAAGACTTACTATAGGACCCCAATTTACAGTAGCAACAAATGAATATAAAATTGTTTGCAATAAAATTCACAAGAAATGGACAAAACCTATATAAAGAAAATGTTTAAAAACTCCTGAAAGGCATAAAAATAGACTTGAACAAATGGAAATATACACCCTATTGTTGGATAAGACGGTTCAACATAAAGCTCTTAGAAAAAAATCTCTACATTTAAGGTGATCGCTAAATAAATACCACTGGTTTCTTTTCACCCCACCCCCACCCCCAACTTCTCCCTTACTCACTGATCCAGACAAGTTGAGTGTAAGGGCTCATGGGAAGAAATATGCAAGAAAGAATAGCTGGGAAAATCCTGGCAAAGAAGAGCGATATTAGTAGGGGTTGGAGGTGGGGGAGATGAGGAGGGATGGAGCAAACTCTCCCTGATTTTAAAACATTGAGGTCTAAACATTTCAAACAGTATGGTATTGATGGTATTGATACCTAACAGCCCAATAGACCAATGGGACAGATTTAAGATTCTAAGTCTAGGATTAAATCCAGTTGTATATGAAATCTAGGATATATAAAAAAATCTCTCAGTTTTTATGGTGAGGTTTTTGCCATCACAAGTGATGATACAGTCTGGCTTGGCCATTGCGCCCATTTTTCGCAAAGCTATTCCCACTCCTAGCTCCTTCATGTATTCATCAAAGCCTTTGCTATCCACCAGGCGCCATCTTCCTTCCAGCTGCTGAACTGTGGCCATGGTGGGCACGGGCGGGCTGACGTGCAGAGCGGGGTCGGCGTCGGCGTGGCAGCGTGCTGTCTGTTATTTCTAAATATTACTTCCTTCCAAAAGGTGTCAGGGCTCCTTAAAGAAATTTCTGATTCCAGGTCTGGAATAGTAAAACCAATAGGGTCATGTGAACGGGCACAGTCATCAGCTTCAAGGACACTGACCAGAGCATCAAATTCTTACATCAATAGAAATGACTGTAATGGATTAAAACACATAGAATGTATAAAAATCTATGAGTTCATGGTAATGAGAAAGAGAGCAAGCAAACCAAACATATAAAACCAAGCAGAATAATTATTAGTCATCCTTTGAAGGTGCTAAGGCACCAACCCCTTCCTCTGAAGCTTGGTAATTAATGGGAATGAATTAAGCTTTTATCCTGCCTGCCCTAAAGGGACTATATCTCAGAGTAATCAAACAGCCCTGGTCAATGAGGGAGAGCTCTTCTCTACCAAAGAATTCCAGCTAGTACATGTGGAGGGAACCATAGAACTTAAAGACACTCTAGTTAAAATAATTGATTCAGGCAGTGATCATCAGTAATATTAATGTTATGGGAAAGGTTGATAGAAGGTTGATAGAAAATTGACAGTGGAAGCATCACTCTGCCTCCACCCGAACCCCATTGATTATCATCATTAAAAGTTAGATAACCAGACACTCTGGCTTCCTGATGTGATAAGATGTCAGATGTGCAGCACCATCTTGAAACATTCTTACCCAAAGAATTGATCCTGAATCTCATTAAACCTTGAGCTCTCACTTTTTAGTTTACAGAAAGTGAAAGTGAGTGAGGGAGTGAGGGGAGACCAGGTAGAAAAACAAATTAAATGATGCCACGAGGAAGCAATCAGAAAAATCCTGAATGAAGTGGCACATAAGAGCAGTTGGACAAGTTTCTTTAACATGCTTTGCCTTGACTGTGAGCTTCTTGAGTACAAAGAACGTCCTTTATTTATCTTTATATCCCGTGTTGTCTTCAAAGTACTTAGCACATGATGAGTGCTCAATAATGGCTGTTGAATGAAGGAAGGAATATGAATGTGAATGAGCCACAGTTTAATTCTCCTTCTATTGTGTGGCCTGGACAGAGATGCCTCAATCTCAGCTTCAGACACTGACAACTATTTCTATACTCGTTTTGTGTTTTTTTAATTCTTCAAAAGTCATTAAAATATATTATGATGACTTGGCAACTAGTTGAATAATTAAATAGTTATACTTATTAATTATACTATATTATGCACACTAAAGATTAATCTTCAAAAGGTGACATTTCTGCCCTCTAGGAACTTAATGTTCTGTGAAGACAGCATAACAATGGTAAATACATAATAAATAGAAATATTGAACAAAATTATTTTCCTTTCTTTCCCTTTCTCCTCTCAACATACAAATACCTTGTATTGTTTGTTTTTTATCTTCTATATGTTATAATGCTGTGATATCTTAAAATCCTTTCTGGCTGGGGAGATTGCCCCTCCTAGGACGAGCCAGTTTTCAGAGATAGCAAAGGGCTTGTCCAGGAGCACGCCTTTAATATGTACACTCACCAATCTTGAGCCATACATATCTCCTCTCTCTGGCCTATATAATATTCCTCTGCCTTAATTATCCCAGGGCCGGGTACCCAGCAACTAGGGACCACTCACACAGTTTAGAGCCTGCTGGAGTTTCTCACACTGGCCAGTCTTAACCTGTTTCCCATGCCCTGCCTTGCCTACGCCTTCCCCTTGCTGCTGACACCCTGAGGCTTCCACATGTGGCCCTGTGCAGCGTGGCATGCCTCTTGTCTCCAGGACCTGTGAGTATAATAAACTTTGTTTTCCTGAGCCTCCCCTGTGTCTCCTCTGGCCTCACTTGAGTGACCATCACATAAAAGAACGGCACACACATTCTCTCTCGCTCAGGAACACTCACATACAGTTCTGGAGATTTAATTTAGGCCATCACTTTATACTGTGCCTATGTCTTGGAATATTTTTCCCCTTATTTTATTTACCCTTCAGAATTTACGTGTCCTTTAAGGCTCAGTAAAAATGACACTTTTTACGTGGAGTTTTCCCAGATCTCTTCAGTCAAATTAATTACTCTTCCATGTGAACTCAGTCTATTACTATTTAAAACGTATTTTGTTCTTCCTCATTTATTACATTAATTCACCTTCTCCCAGTACACTGTAAACTGGTTGAAGTTAAAACAATGTTCTGTTCATCTTTATGCCCTCACAGATTTGTTATAATGTTGACATGCAGACACTTGATTCCTGTGTAGACGATGCTTTTCTGTAAAAATCAAATACATGTTGTTATATGTATAATGTCAATTGCTCCAACTGTGAGGTAAATAATAGAGGAAATTATTTCTTCTTCCATTAACAGCCAGATGTTGTGATACAGTGTGCCAGGACGCCTGCATGATTATGCTACTTTCCTAGTCTACATTTTTCTTGGTTTGTCATTGCGCAGTACAGGAACCCTTGGAGTCTTCAAGCCTTCCCTAAGATGGCCTCAGATTATTCTTCTAACCCTATGACCCTCTACAAATATTTGAAGCTCCTGCCAAACAGAATACCCGTTTTGCCTCCTGAGAGTGCTTTCATGCTTTTTCTCATACTGTTCCCTCCCCTTCTTCAACCATCAAAATATGATCAATCTTTCAGGGCCTGTTTCAGATGTTCTTTTTCCATCACCTTATTTTTGGCCTGCCTAACTACGTGTGCATGCGCCCTGCTAGCTGCCAGTGCCTTATGTTTGGAAGGAGCATTCCGTCGCCTTCGTACATTCATGTTGTCTCTGCACTCACACACAGATATTTCAGAAAATGTGGAGACCCTGAGGAGAGTGGTTCTGAGATAGAAGAAAGGGGTGAAGTGGAGAGGTGGTGAGAGAGAAGGAAAACAGAATTTTCCTTCAGAGTTACTGTTGGGAAGTGAGTCTCCGTTGCTTAAAGTGTTCAAGAAGAGATTGAACCGTCACCTATTGGTGGTGCGATAAAATAATTTGGCTTGTGTTGGATAACTATTAAACTAAAAGACTTCTGAGATGCTTTTCAATGCTAGACTTACTTTTTTTGAAGTTTTATTTTTTAAATTATTTTTAATGAAAAATTAAAATTGTATATATTTATGTTATACAATGTGATATTTTGATATGCATGTATATTATAGGATGCCTAAATCAAGCTAATTAACACATGTTTTACCTCACATATTTATCATTTTTGTGTGGCAAAAATAGTTAAAATCTACTTTTTTAGCAACTTTCAGTATACAATATATTAGTACTAACTAAAGTAATCATGATGTACAATAAATCTCCTGAACTTATTCCTCCTGTCAGACTGAAAGTTTCTATCCTTTGACCAACATCTCCAAAATCCTCTTACCCCCACCCTCCAGCAACTACCAGCCTACTGTGCTTCAGTGGGTTCAGCTTCTCTGGATTTCATGTAGGAGTGAAATCATACAATATTTGCCTTTCTGTGCCTGGTTTATTTCACCTCATATAATGTCCTCCAGGTTCATCCATGTTGTTGCAAATGACAGAATTTCCGTCTTTTTTAAGGCTGAATAGTATTCCATTGTGTTTATATACCACGTTTTCTTTATCCATTCATTCCTTGATGGACACTTAGGTTTATTCCATCTATTGGCTATTGTAATGTTGCGGTGAACACAGGAATGCAGCTATCTCTTCAACATACTGATTTCATTTTCCTGGGATATATACCCAGAAATGGGATTCTTCGATCATGTGGTAGTTCTATTTCTAATGTTTTGAGGGGCCAACGTACTATTTTTTTTTTTTTTTTTTTTTTTGAGACAGAGTCTTGCTCTGTCGCCCAGGCTGGAGTGCAGTGGCGCGATCTCAGCTCACTGCAAGCTCCGCCTCCCAGGTTCAAGCCATTCTCCTGCCTCAGCCTCCTGAGTAGCTGGGACTACAGGTGCCCACCACCACGCCCGGCTAATTTTTCTTGTATTTTTAGTAGAGACGAGGTTTCACCATGGTCTCGATCTCCTGACCTTGTGATCCACCCGCCTCGGCCTCCCAAAGTGCTGGGATTACAGGCGTGAGCCACTGCGCCTGACCCAACGTACTATTTTCCATAATGGCTATGCAACTAATATTCCCATCAACAGTATTCAAGGATTTCCTTTTCTGTACATCCTTGCCAACACTTACGTTTTGCCTTTTGGATGGTAGACATTCTGTCAGGTTTGAGGTGATCTCCCACTGTGGTTTTAATTTGCATTTCCCTGATGATTAGTGATGTCGAGCATTTTTCATATACCTGTTGGCCACATGTATGTCTTCTTTTGAAAAGCGTCCACTCAGGCCCTGTGTCTATTTTTTGATCAGAACATTTGTTTTCTTTTCCTCCTGTTGAGTTGTTTGAGTTCCTTATCTGTTTTGGACATTAATCTCTTATCATATGTATGGTGTGCAGGTATTTTCCTCCACTCCGTAGGTCATCTCTTCACTCTGTTGTTTCCTTTACTGTGCAAAAGCCTTTTGGTTGGATGTAATCTCATTTGTCTCTTTGGCTTTTGTTGCCTATCCTTAGGGTCACATCAAAAAAATCATTGCCCAGACCAATGTTAGGAAGCTTTTCTCCTGTTTTCTTCCAGTAGGTTTATAGTTTCAGGCCTTATGTTTAAGTCTCTCTAGAATTCTTAAAGTTGTGAACATCCCAAGAAGCGGAAGTAGGAAAAATGTCGAGCTATCGGTATATACGATACTGGTAAAGTGAAGTCTGTCTAGTTTACAGGAGGTTAATAAAATAATTTGAAAACTTATTTTGGCTGAAATTTTGTGCATTCTCTTTTGAGAAAACTTTCTGTGAATCTGCTTTAAAGTAGCAAAGATATTAATTTGCATTTAATCTCTTTTTATATCCGCCCTATTCAATTTCTAGTTCAGATGCAAGTGAACAATAAAATAACCAAATTTTAGTAAGAACAAGAGTCAGGACCAGAAATGATCTACAGACTGCATAGTTAGGCTTGGAGTATTCAGAAGTGGACTATTTGTGTTTTGTGGTTTAAGACAATAATTAATGGCCCTTTTCTGGATATAGCTGTGAGTTATTTATGAAATTACAGAAATTTTTTTGTTGAATGATAAAATTCAACAGAATATAAAAAGAAAAATCACCAATAATCCTATAACCCAAAGGTAGAAACTTTTATTGTATTTTGCATTGTACACTTTTATTGTATTTTGTTTCAGATGTCTCTCTTGGCATAAATACATATGTTTATGTATGTATATATTTGTGTGTGATTAAAACTGGATTATATGACATACTTTTTGAGGTTTTATTGTATTTTTAACCTCAGCATCCAACAGAGGAAGTTTTTGAGGTTTTAAAGAAATGCCTTGCCAGGCGCGGTGGCTCACGCCTGTAATCCCAGCACTTTGGGAGGCCGAGACGGGCAGATCACGAGATCAGGAGATCGAGACCATCCTGGCTAACAC
>NC_045443.1:2295114-2302784 GCF_002776525.5 Piliocolobus tephrosceles | reverse complement strand
ACAGTTGTAGTGACACACAAAACAGCTTCTGGAGATACATTTTAACTAGGAAAAGCTATCAGGGTTATGCATATTAACAGACAAAGCAGCCTCTTAGCCCATATGGATATGGGCATAGGGAAGCTGGGAAAAATCTGCTTTTCTTTGCTGGAAATTCAGTGTTTCTGAACATAGAAAAAGAAGAAATACAGAAAGGGTCATTCAAAGAAAGTAAGCATTCACGTTCTTTTAAATAGCAAGGCTTTTCATGCCAGAATTGTGTAAGGGATTATATCTTAGCCTGTATTCTTGTCTTATCTTGGTTTTCCATGAGTTGGGAAAGCCAGGCCAGTTGGTCCGTGCAGCCCATGCCATCATTCACCTAAGAAGAACTGGAAATAACACTTTATGACTTATAAGGTGATTTCGCATCCCACATAATACTTGTGCTGAATATAGAAATTATTGATAGAATGCCTGGAAGAAAATGATTAATGTTTTGTATGGTTAACCTCACAGTGCATATAGTGGTAATAGATGCCACACCCCTAGATCGCTGGATTAGAAAATACACATTGATAACTGTAAAATACATTGGGAATGTTGGGTTCCTGAGGGACAAGACTGTGTTTATATCTCATTTCATGTCAGGTACAGTGTGGAATATTTTGGGGCCTGAGGCCTTGACTGTACAGTGGAAACTAATGATGCTTCAGAGAGTCTGTAGTACAGAAAGCAGCATTTCATATTGTTTTATTTAGTGTTTTCGCAAACTAGACACCAATAACATTGCCATGCACTTTTTGTGATGAATCCTACTGTGCTAGCAATTGCATGGTTGGTTAGATTAATATATGATAATGAGTCAGTGTTGGAAATGATGAGATTTGTCTCTTGTCTCTTTCTCTACAAAATTCT
This sequence comes from Piliocolobus tephrosceles, assembly GCF_002776525.5. Taxonomy (NCBI): domain Eukaryota; kingdom Metazoa; phylum Chordata; class Mammalia; order Primates; family Cercopithecidae; genus Piliocolobus; species Piliocolobus tephrosceles. The sequence goes on along the minus strand of NC_045443.1, from coordinate 2,301,887 downwards.
AATTTGTAGTAAGTGGCTCAGAACGCTCAGATTTGAATTATTCTGTTTATGCAAGAAGTCATTTATTAAATAAAGATGATGTTAGTAATTTTTAAATCAGTGGTTTGAGTCAGCTTTTTGGTTTGTAGACCAAAAAAGGTTTAGTTGTTTTGTTACTCTCCAGTTTTAAGTCAGCTGCTTAAATTGTCCAGACATGTTATTTAAGGAATGGTTTCTATATTTGTTTATCATTGAAAGGCATTAGACTACATATATTTAAATGTATAGTCGATATATTAAGCATAGAACCTTTCAATTATATAGGTGTCTAAGAACCCCTGGTCCTGGAGGCTGGTGGTGTTAGTATTATTTAGAGCACTGAATTGTCCAACTAAGAAAAATTAAATTTGAACTTGATTTATACTCAAACATAGCTCTTAGAGAAATTTAAGAGATTTTGTTTTGTGCATGAAAATCTATCAAAAATACAGCCATCTACAAATTAGATAAGAAGTAAAAAGGTAGTCTTTTAAAAAGACTAAATCTTTTCTAAGCCAAAAACGAGGTGATTTTTTTTTTCTGTTTCAGTGTAAAACCTGTTCTGAGCCAAAAAAGATAACCAGTTCCTCTGCCATCTATGACAATCCCAATCTCATCAAACCAATTCCAGTGAAACCCAGTGAAAACCAGCAACAGCGTATACCTCAGCCCAACCAGGTACGGAGTCCTCTGCTTGTCGTATTCAGTGTGTCTCTAGAATTCTTAAAGGACTTTGACCCAGAATATAGTCAGGGGAGGGCCTGGTGTTGTTGAAGAATGCTTTCAGGTAAACCCAAGAAAGGGGTTTCAAAATACAGATCTTTTCATTATTAATAACTTACTCTTCCTAGAAGAGGGTTCAAGTTTTTACTTTTGGCATATACCACATTCTTTGCTAATCTCTTGTGAACTTGAACTCCTTAAAAGATAATGTATTTTTTAAAAAAACAACGCACAGTGGCTCACGCCTGTAATCCCAGCACCTTGGGAGGCCGAGGCAAGAGGATCACTTGAGGCCAGAAGTTTGAGAGCAGCCTGGGCAACATAGTGAGACTCCATCTCTGCAATAAAATTAGCCCGGCATGATGGCGTGCACCTGTAGTCCTAGCTACTCTGGAGGCTGAGGTGCACGGATCACTTGAGCTCAGGAGTTTGAGGCTACAGTGAGCTATGAGAATGTGCCACTGCACTCTACCCTGGGCAAGAAAGCAAGACCATGTCTCAGAAAACAAAAACAAACAAAAAAACACCCTAGAAAACTCATAACATTGTCAGAGATGACAGAAACATTGGGTCCATATTCTTCTGGGGTGGGTGGTTTCCCCAGGCCACCTAAGAGAACAACAACCAAGGCAACAAAATTGAGTTGAACCCTTCTGAGCACCTCCTCTGTGCCAGATGCAGTGCTAGCACAATAGATGGGGGTAGCTGCTGCAGAGAGCTCAGAGTCCAAAGGAGTGGTATAAAATTCCTCTTCAGACATGAGGACTTGTCACTGTATTTGCAATCTAAATTAGAAATATTACATCAACTTTTGTATTAGTGTGTATATATATATATTTCAGAATAGTACAGCAGTGACAAAAATTGTCAATCTGCAGGTCCCATTAATGATTGTAAATATAATATTGCTATGTCATTTTATCACGACTATGACTAATTAAAAAGATTTTCTTAAAGGAATTAGTTTAAATCAATTTTGAAAATGAACATGGAGCCAAAAGACATAAAGACTAGTAACGAAAATCTTATATTGAATTTTTAAAGAGAAGAAATCTTTCTAATTTTTAGCTTTCTTTTTATTGCTTGTTTTCCATGGAAAGTTTTTATTATATTTTGATAGCGAGACCTGAATATTTTGACTTTAAAAGGAAGCTTGTGTTTTCTTTTCTTTTTTTTTTTTTTTTTTGAGACAGGGTTTCATTCCTGCTACCCGGGCTGGAGTGCAGTGGCATCATCTCAGCTCACTGCAACCTCTGTCTCCTGGGCTCAAGCGATCCTCCCACCTCAGCCTCCCAAGTAACTGGGACTGCAGGCGTGTGCTGCCACATCCGGCAATTTCTGTATTTTTTGTAGAGATGGGGTTTCGCCATGTTGCCCAGGCTGGTCTTGAACTCCTTAGCTCAAGCAGTCTGCCTGCCTCGGCCTCCCGAAGTGCAGGAATTCCAGGCATGAGCCACTGTGTCTGGCCTCCTGTTTTCTCAGTGCAACAGTGCAGAAAGCAACATAAGTAAAAAGCAGGAAGGAAGTAGCTTTGTAACTGGCTGGGCCAAGGTAGATTTTATGTATCCAAGGACTTTTTAAATCCTACCAGTATATATTTGAAAGGATCAACTTAGATTAAAAGTCTTCCGTTTCTTTCCAGCCCTAGATTTCCATAATTCTGTGAACAACTACTAGAAATTCTGAAATTCTTATATGCCTTTGTATTCTCATATTACTCTGCAGGCTTAGATGGACTTCCTATTAAAGAGATTGTTTATTTTTGTTAGTGCATATAATTTCCTACCACGGTGGTTCCCAATCTGTGAAACCCCAGGCCCTTGAAGACCTTATGCCTATTTTTATCAGTCAACACATAGTAAAATATAGCAACTGTTTTGGGGGTGTACGGGATCATGCTGTGAAAATTTTGACATTAAAAAGAGGGTCTTTAAAGTTTATTATAAGTTTTTTTTCATTCTCTCTAATCCTTTGTAAATAGAATAAGTCATCAGATAAGTTACGTTTCATAGTGCTCCCTTATATAACCAAATTGTTTGTAGACTCATGTCAGATATCTTTATTTTTTCCAGACCTTAGACCCTGAACCCCAACACTTATCCTTGACAGCTCTATTTAGGAAACAGGACAAAGCTACTTGTCAGGGAACTGTGGAGGCTCCACAGACTCTCCACCACCACCAGCAGCAGCAGCAGCAGCAAGAGAAGCTTCCAATTAGGCAGGGGGTTGTACGCTCCCTGTCCTATGAGGAGCCCAAAAGACACTCACCCTCTATCGAGAAGCAGCTCTGTCCAGCCATTCAGAAACTCATGGTCAGGAGCGCAGACCTCCTCCACCCATTGTCAGAGCTGCCTGAAAACCGGCCTTGTGAAAATGGCAGTGCCCATTCTGTGGGAGAAGTTTTTACAGGACCTGTCCAGCCAGGGTCTCCTCACAACAGTGGGATTTCTCATGGTGTACAAAATGCTTCGAGAACTCAGAACCTGTTCGAGAAGCTTCAGAGTACCCCAGGGACAGAAAACAAGTGTGACCCTAGTACACCAGCACATGCCAGCTCAGCTGCCCTGAACCGCAGCAGAGCTCCCACTTCTGTCACCCCTGCGGCTCCAGGAAAGGGTCTGACTCAGCCACCACAGGCCTATTTCAATGGCTCCCTTCCACTCCACACAGTAGGACGTCAGGCTCATGGAAGAGAACAGTCCACCCTCCCAAGACAAACACTCCCCATCTCTGGTAATCAGACTGGCAGTTCTGGAGTGATCTCCCCTCAAGAGTTACTGAAGAAGCTTCAGATTGTGCAGCAGGAGCAGCAGCTGCATGCCTCTAACCGGCCAGCCTTGGCCGCTAAGTTTCCTGTGCTCACTCAGAGCTCTGGAACAGGGAAACCCTTGGAATCCTGGATCAACAAGACATCCAGCACAGAACAGCAGACTCCTCTTTTCCAGGTAAATCTGTACCAGGGGCAAAATGAAACAGCCTGGGCAGCATAGCAAGACCCTGTCTCTGAAAAAAAAAAAAAAAAAACCCTTAGCCAGGCTTGGTGTCACACGCCTATAGCCCCAGCTACTCGGGAGGCTGAGGTAGGAGAATCCCTTGAGCTCAAGAGGCGGAGGTTACAGTGAGCCATGATCATGCCACTGCACTCCAGCCTGGGTGACAGACCGAGACCCTGTCTGTTAAGAAAAAAAAAAAAGACAAAGAAAAAGGTATTACTATAATGCAGTGAAATTTAGAGTCCCCTTGTGTGCTCTAGGGACCAACGTGTCACGTACATTTCTTTTTGGAGCAGGGTGCCAGACGCCACCTCCATGCATCTTGATTGCCTGAACTTTCTACCTGGAAGGAGAATCTTCACTTTGGTTAACGATCTGAGAACTTCCCCCCACCTTTTTGAGAGCATTTCCTTGTAGAGTTAAATCTTCATAATGTTAGGAGGTCTGAAGACCAACACAGACACGGGAGAAAACCCTAAGTTTTGACTATAGGAACTTAGTGTGATCTGCCTTGAAATCAATCTGGAATGCCAAGCATCTGACCTCTTCTTGTTTTTCAGTCCACAGTAAATTTTTGCTTATTCACTTATTTAGTAAATATTTTTGAGCACTTACTATGTGTCAGGCATTGTCTACATGTGGGTACATAATGATGAAGAAAACAGACTCCTTACCTCTACCCACAGCCCATGCTGTAGGTTCTTGAAATAAACAAAAAACAGCATATTTCCTCCTTGAAGGTGCAGCCTGTTTTTATCCTTCTCTGTATCGTCAGTATAGCCTACAGAAGATCAGGAGAGATACGCATGCCACCCACCTCCACCCCCCCCACAAACTGCCAGAGAGGGAGAATATGACCGTCTTTAGAAATATTCTGTCCTTTGGGGAAGACGCTTCTCCATGTCTATCACTGACTTGGGACAGTGAGGAAACCACATCTGCCTGTAGGTAACATCTGGAGATCTGACACCGAATTGTTTTCCCTTTGGATTGGAACACATTCATTGAAGGTATATTGGGTTTAAAAATCGGAAAGTTCTGCCAGTGTATCACATACATAATCACTGGCCCTTTGTCATGTTTTGTCATGTACCTTTTTTTTGTTTTTTGAAACGGAGTTTCACTCTTGTTGCCAGGCTGGAGTACAATTGTGCGATCTCAGCTCACTGCAGCCTCCACCTCCTGGGTTCAAGTGATTCTCCTGCCTCAGCCTCCTGAGTCGCAGGGATTACAGGCACCTGCCACCACACCTGGCTAATTTTTTGTGTTTTTTTAGTAGAGGTGGGGTGTCACCATGTTGGCCAGGCTGGTCTTGACCTCTTGACCTCAGGTGATCCACCCACCTCGGGTTCCCAAAGTGCTGGGATTACAGTCGTGAGCCACTGCACCTGGCCTGTTATGTAATTTATAACAGTTTATCAAAAATCTTTCACTTCTGGCTGGGCATGGTGACTCATGCCTATAATCCTAGCACTTTGGGAGGTTAAGATGGGAGAATCACTTGAACCCAGGAGTTTCAGACCAGCCTGGGCAACATAGTGAGACCCTGTCTCTACAAGAATTTTTTGATTTTAATTAGCCAGGTGTGGTGGCACGCCACTGTGGTCCCAGCTACTTGGGAGGCTGAAGTGCGAAGACTGCTTGAGCCCAAGAGGTTGAGGCTGCAGTCAGCCATGTTTGCACCACTGCATTCCAGCCTGGGCAATAGAGTGAGACCCTGTCTCAAAACAAAAAATTCTGTTTTCTGAAAACAAAGATCTTAGGCATGTACCAAAAGTCTTTGTCAGCCCCTGAGTCAAAGTGTTCTCATTTATTATTTATTAACATCCCAAATCTGAGGACTGACTGCTATAGGAACAATATTTGTAACTCCCACTCCCCTCATTTCAGTGTTATTGTCCCTCTTTGAAAAATGTCTGCTTTTTTCTCTTTGATGATTTAGAATTAGAAGAATGGGGTGAATATAGTCTGACTTAAATTTCTGATGTACAGCTCCTTTGACTTTTCAGTACTCACAAATATCAAGAGCCAAGTGAGAAAGGCAAGCACTGCAGCAGCCCACGCTGTGCTCAGAATGCCTGACTCCTCCTCCGGGAGCATCACTGCTCAGCACCGCTCCTCGAAATGTCACGTAGGGACAAGTTAAAAGAAACGGCCTGCCTTCCCCTAGGCCAACTTTTGCTCAAAGAGATGCTAAGGGATTGATGATAAAATGACAGCAACTTCTAGCTTGCTGGCCTCCGTGCCTCCCTCTTAGGAGTTCTTTTGGAGAGTTCGGAGGCTGATAAATAACATTCTTTTTCTTCCCTGAGTTAGAAGCAAATGATAGCTGTAGGAGTCAGTCAGATAAGGATCCAAATGTCACTTGCATAACTGAAAGGGCTGTTAGAAAACTTGGTTCCAGGTCTGTTTGCCAAGGGAGTTAGACTCACCAGACAGGCCCTGGCAGAGCTGAGCACCAGGCAGCCTGGGCCACCCCAAACACATCAGCTGCAGAAGCTGAAGACGCGGGCTCTCTGCAGACAGGCAGATGGTGTCAGGGAAGGACCCAGAAGGGTGGAACCCACACATCACTCTCCCTCCCAATGAGAAGTGAGTGAGGCCACAGGAGGAGGGGAGTTGCTCTCACAGTGCCTCCTGTGCTCCGGGTCAGGAGGGGAAACGGGTAGGCCCCTAACAAGGGTGGCAGGTCACATAGGTTGTGAGACTTTTAGGGCAGAGTCATGGACAGCCAGGTCTAAGGAAAAGGTCAGTAGTCCTAAATGCACTTGCCAAATACTAGTAGCCTGAAAAACAAGCTGTCACCCAGAGGCCAAGCTTCATATGCAGTGGGAGCAGCCGCCACAGCAGACAATACCAGAGCTGCTCAGTGATGCCGAAGGAAGGTGTGCGGAGAGTGGAACAAGAATCAGTTACCCGTAGACTTTTCTCAGCTAGGGAAGCTGTGGACAGGGAATGCTTAGACCACCTGTATTTGCCGCTGCAAGTTGTCATGCCCTGAGCTGCTCCTGAGCCCCGCCCTCTGTGTGTATTTGCTGC